>NC_072044.1:2871053-3088030 GCF_027791375.1 Indicator indicator
CCCCTCTGTGTGCTTCCTGCCCAAGCATGCTGTTAGGTTTGGAAAGCACAGTCCTGGATTTATCCTTTGGAAGAGGTGGACCTGGAGTTTGGCAGAAAGAGCTGACTCTGGCTGCTCAGAGGGAAGGGGAGCTTAAAGCAACAGGACAATGGCCTTGAGCCACCTGGGCGAGGGGGAAGGGTCCCTGCCAATGCCACTGGGGTTGGAAGTAGATCATAGAATAGTTTAGGTTGGAAGTAAACTTAGAGATCATCTGCTCCAACCTGCCTGCCATGGACAGGGACACCTCTCAACTAGACTCAGCTGCTCAAGGCCTCATCCAGCCTGGCCTTGAACATCCCCAGGCAGGAGGTATCCCTGGGCAACTTGTTCCAGAGTCTCACCACCCACCTACTGAAGAACTTCTTAAGCTCCAGTCTAACCCTGCTCTCCCTCAGCTTCAAACCATTCCCCCTTGTCCTATCTCTAGACAACCTCATGGGAAGTCCCTCTGCAGCCTTCCTGTAGGATCCCTTCAGGTCCTGGCAGGCAGCTCTAAGGTCCCCCTGGAGCCTCTTCTTCTCCAGGCTGAACAACCCCAGCCCCCTCAGCCTATCCTCATAGCACAGATGATCTTCAAAGCCCCTTTCACCCCTTCAGGTAGCCTGGAGGAGAGGCAGCAGCATCTCAATTAGGAAGTCAAAGCTGGTTTTATCAAAATATAAATAATGCAGGAGTCATTGGTCTCCAACTGCTCCATGGTATTTCTGGGAAGGTTACAGTCTCCTCCAGAGGGCAGAGGGGAAGGTATGCAGAGGTGTTCAGACCCAGTTTAACTCTCAGACCTCTAGAGCAGCTCTCATTTTCAGCAGCACAAACAGAAGTGACATTTCCACCAATGGAAAAAAAAAAAGAAACCAAAACCCAACCCAAAGCAACCCTCACTCAAAGCCTGTTTCTGAAGGCTGCTGCTGTGATGCTTTATCTGTGCTGCAGCTTGTCAGGCAGGAGTAACTCTGGCTCCTGCTTTTCAGGAGTAAATCTTCCACTGGTAATACCTGGTGCCTCAGAAAGAACTGTGCCAGCAAGACAGACACTGGGGAGGGAACCTGCTTTCCACTTGTCTTTCACCCTGTTGCCCCAGATAATGGATTTAGAAAGTACAGCAACTATCCAGACACAGTAATCTAGTACAGCTCCTTCCCCTTCCTCCATCCCCCTTTCTTGGAAGGACAGGCTTGCTGCCTTTTTTTTTTTTTTTTCCTTCTCCTCGCTGAGCTTTTCCCCTGCAGCCTGTGGGTGTGCATTAGGACGTAGGCACTGAAGCAGATCCTTGGATTTGGTTACAAAACTAATGCAAGGAGTTGCCAAAACCACCCAGGGCAGCAATAAGCGAACCTCCCCAGCTCCACCTCTGCCACACTTCATTGCATTTTCCATCAGCTTGTGCAGCAAGCACAGGTTAGATGTGGTGGCCAGGGGTCGATAGCTCCTGAATTATGCATGTGTGTGGTCACTCACAGGCTTCCAGACACCCCATCTCTTGCCATCACACTGGGACACTGAGACTGTGGGTGAAGAACCAGGGCTGTGCTGCACTACAGCACTGCTCAGCCCTATTTCCCTTGCCAATAACCATCAGCCACTCATTTTCACACTCTCCTACTTCCTCGACAACTTTCCTTGAACCACTTACAGTTCCATTTGCAAATGCTCCCTTTTTAGGTTTCCTTCTGACCCACAACTCAGAGCAGTTTCCATGCCATTTGTTTTTCCTTGTCCTTACAGACTTTAAAACTTGTCTCACAAAAAAAAAAAAAAAAAAAAAAAGAGAAAAAAAAAAGAAATCTTGCACCTCCTTGCTTATTAAAAGCACTGTTAAGAGCCTGCCATCTTTACCAGGGTGTGATACAGCTGACAGAGCAACTTCCATCATGACAGGCAAATCTTCCCTTCTGTCCTGTCCTCTCTGCTGATACTGAGATCACTAAGTGATGGGAAGCCACAACACCCTCTGCCTTGGACAGAATGAGGTCTATAGCTTGGTTCCATCTGCCATGACATGAGAAAAAAAAAAAAAAAAAGTGTTTCTGTACCACAGCCTTCCCCCCCCCCCCCATCATCCTCTGCACTACAAAGAAGTCTCTCAGACTTGAGTCACTACTTGCTGGTAAGAGCTTCACTGTGTTCCACCTGGCTCTGGAGGGACATGGCAGTCAGAGCCAGAGTGGTGGCTTTCTTCATCACATTCCCATTTCTCTTCCTTACTCTATTCCCAAGATGCCAAACCCCAGCTGTGTGTCATAAAGTAACTAACCCCAAGTTAACTGCCTTGCTTCCTAGTAACTCTCAACAAATGAATTTTCCTCTAGGTACGGTGGAGGTGAAGGATTTTCTCTCTCAGCCTGCAGCCATGCACACAAGATGTGTCTTCCTCTGGAAGCTGGTTTCACATGGTGGCTTAGATTTTCCCACTTTGTATCTAGCACCATTTGAAATCAGTGTTCTAGGAGCAAGAATTACAGCGTGGGAAGAGATCAAGCAGCTGCTAACCTCACCGATGGCCTCTACTCCTTATCCCCAAGCCCTTTTCCCAGTGGTCATTCCTTTGCCAGCCAGCCACTCTGTACCATCACCTGATTTCTAGACACTTCTACAAGCACTGTAATCACCCTCTTCTCAAGCTAGGGCCACAACCACAGGAAAAGCTTCTTTCCAATGTATTTCTACTTAATAAACAATGGATATTGAGTTCAAGTTGTCCAGAGTAAAGTGATCCGAAAGCTGCATGAAAACCCAACCCTCTGCATCCTGACAGGCAGAGTGCATTCATCATACAACCACTAGGATCCTAACATTTCAAAACTGACTAACTTGGAGTAGATGTAGTTCCATTTTGGGGACTCTTTATCATCACAGAACCACCACCCCATAGCTCCCAGAGATGAGAATTTGCCCTCCAACCATCTGAATTCTCAGCAGAAGTGCCTCCAGCCGCTCACCACGACGTCCCCCTGCTCCACAAAACCCCCACTCCTTTTTTTCTGGGGTGATTCCAGTTTCCTGCTGGTAACTTCTTGCACGTTTCAGGAAGTTTCTCTTCCCTTCTGTCCAAACCCTTGAAGCTAACCTAGTTTTGCTTGAGCTCACTGTTGTCAAACATGTCATTATGCACAGAGAAGCCGGTCGCTGTGTGGATGAAGCCCTTGGCCAGAGTCATCTCTAAAGAATTCCTAGCTGCCATCTACAAGAGGATTCTTCTCTGAGCCAGGAAAATGTCTCTTACACAGGCTGACCGATTTCTCCTGGTGTTCAGAGTCTCAGTTTTTGTCTAGCACCATTTGAAATCGGTTATGATGTAGGGGGAAAAGCAACAGTAATGGAAACCTTCCTCCCCCCTCCTGCCCCATCCCCCAAAAGTCCTTAATAACCAAACACCATCAAAAGCAGGACCCTGCTTCCCAAACACCTCTGGGATGCTTTGCTGTTCTCTCACCTGAAGCCACACCTAGAGGCCGAACGTCCTGCACGACAGGAGGACAGTCAGCATCACCTTCAACTAGGAGGGATGCTTCAAGAGAAAGAGAAGCCCCCTGGGTGAGGCACAACCACCCAGCCTTCTGACCAGCTCTATTCCATGTGCTATTTGTTTGCCTTAACCTGTTCTTTACTCAGATTTTTATTCATTTAATCATTTTTTTCTTTCTCTCTCTCTCTCCTTTGAAATAAAAATGTGTGCTACTTGGTTTGGGCTCTGTCTCAGGTAGACAGATATCCTCCAGCAGGGACAAGTGCTGCAAGTTTCTTCATTTCAGCCCCCAGCTCCATTTCCACCACCCCGTGCTCAGCAGGGAGCATTTACACCCATTTGAAGTGTAGCACTCAGAAGCCAACCAACCCCTGACACTTCACACTCCTTCAGCTAACATCAAACTAGGTCCTGCTGGCCCTGGTTTGGTGCAGAACATCACTTGTTTTACCAGCAGATGGCAACAAGGCATTGGAGTTACACAGCCTTTTGCTTATTAGCACAAAGTTGGTGCTCCCAGAATCAGACTGGTTTGGGTTGGAAGGGACCTTAAAGATCAGCTAGATCCCACCCCCTGCCATAGGCAGGGACCCCTCTCACTAGACCAAGGCTCCATCCAAGCTGGCTTTGAATGCTTCCAGGCTTGGAGCCCCCACAGCTTTTCTGGCCAACCTGGTCCAATGCCTCACCAGCCTCACAGGGAAGAATTTCTTCCCAATGTTTGGTCCCAATCCAGCTTCTGTCAGTTTGAAGCCATCACCCCTTGTCCCATCACTCCATGCCTTTGTAACAAGTCCCTCTCCAGCTCTGCTGTAGACCCCTCTATGACTCCTTAATTATCATTTCCAGATCCTAACATGAAATAATTCACATGGGACTGAGTTTTAGAAATGGTGAAGAATTCCTGACAATTAGGACAGATTAATTTGTGGCATTTAAGTCAAACTGCCTGGTAGCTGCCTGGCCCTTCAACACTCCCCAAACCTCACAGGTTGTAAAGCTGTGCTGTCAGCGTTCTCAGTCCACACCAACTGATCTTGAGCATCACCACCACCAATTAATAAAAACAGGGCATCTTACAGTTCTATTCCACCCTCTGAAAGGCTTCACTCTGGGGCAGCTGAGTCCACACATTTCTTTGCAGAGAGCACGAAGCACACTTTGAGTCTCACCCTCACACAATTAATCACATTCTACTTAACATGTTACTTAAAACCACTCAAGCTGTATTCCCTAAGCATCACACATCTGTCACACACTGGATAAAGGCACCAGAACACCCTGGGCTTTGCTCTTGACTTTGTGTTACATCAGAACAGCCACAGGTCAACCTGGCCTCTTCTCCTCCAAGTTTCTTATCAAGTCTTTCAGGAGTCAGCACTGGTTTAGAGTGGGGAATTCTCTGCAACACCAGCAGAATTTCAACCCATTTTCTACCCTACCATGAAATAATTCTGGGCATAAACTGCAGACTTTGATCTCAGCATTTACCACCTAATGGTACACGAGAAACCATCTGCAGAGTCACAGGAAGACAGCCGCTTGCCACATGAGGAATGAAAGACAAACACTTACTGCTAAATAATTTAACATTTTATTTGCAATATTACAAATCATCACTAGTCTTTACATCCAGGAAAAAAGAATTTGTAAAAAATAAAGCTTTTTTTTGGTTTGTTTTTGTTTTTTTTTTTTTTTTACAGTTATTTCACTTGAGCATTCAGTGCATTGCAGCAGATTGGAAAAGCATTGAAGGTGCCACAGATCAAGCTTGCTTGCTAGCCACCACCACACTCCAACTCCCAGTGCATTTCTCACAGTGATTACAAACAAGTAGCAAGCTAGATAGAAGCAAATCATTCCATGGTGCCTTTCAATAACCAGACTATTAGAAATTCTGACGATACAAGTGCTGGGATTGTCCCCAAAAGCCTTATAAAGTTCTGTTCCTCCAATGATCTGCTCACGACAGCAGGCAGCAGAGCCAGCCTAGCACAGACAACCAAGAACAGCTGAAATGCTGCCTCAGCCCTCTGAAGTGAGGCAATTTGGTTTTTTTCTGGGGGGGGGGGGGGAAAGAAAGAGTAGTTCTTAGAAGCTGTCTGTATGTTGAGAGCCAGCTCAGATTCACAGAGCCAAGCCCTCTAATTAAGCTTTTGGTTTTAATAAGGAGTTTAGAAGCAGCAAGATGCTATCGATGCGTGGCTGACTCTCGACTGCGATGGAGCCACAGTCTTGACTACACCACTTCATGATGCAAGCACTAACCTAAAGTGAGACCACATCTCCCAGCACTGCCAGCATGCCCATCCCTTCCCTCCCACAGCTAAGCTGCTTTGGTCTTCCTTTAACACAAAAAGAAAAGGGAGTCTGACAGGCAAAGGCTTCTGTTTCTCAACAGAGATCTGCTGCTAAATCCAGCCCTATGAGAAATCTGATTTAGCATGGGAGCCTGCAGACTGATTTGAAATGCTCTGTGTGGAATCCATGGCTTCAAGTAAAAACAGCCAAAGAAGCCAGATCCACACAGCACCCTGAAAAAGCAACAAAATTCATCTCCAAAACTGACACTGAAGCTCAAGATAAAATAAGCACCCTTAGGAACCTGGACTGTGCTCCTAGCAGGAGATGGCTACTGCTGATTTCTCAGCATTTCCTTCAATTAGGTACCTTCTGGGAACAAATCCAAGGGCTGAGGATACCTTTGCTATGGAAACCTTCAGTTTTCCAGCCCAACAGATCCACTATAGTCTTTCTGGGACTACAGCAAAGAGCTAGAAATAGATGTGGCTCTTTTTTCAAATTATTATTCCTTCTTGAAGGCAATGGAAAAAGCTACAAAACTCTGATTTAAAGGCACATTTTAATTGATTAGATAGAAATCAACTTTGGCAGACAAAAGAGGTAGTGCAAATAAGATCTAAACTGTGAGAGTTTCACAAAGACACGGCCTGAAACGGCCCAAATCATTTCAGAACACAAGAGACAAGATCATCATCAAGATCTCCTCAAGCAGAACACAAAACAAGCAGCAGGCTTGGATTTTAGCAAGCAGAGCTAAACACCAGAGAGTCTTCTGTAAAAGAGCAGAGGTAGCACTGCAGGAGGGAGCAGCAGCTGGGTGCTGTGCCAGTGCTCCAACCAGTGCTCCCAGTAACACATTCCTGCATGCTCTGTGCCTTTAAGACCACTTCACACACAAGACAACACGAGTGGCCCATGAAGAAAAGCATATATATATATATATAAAATACATGGAGATAGCCTTTTTTTTACCCTATTAACAACCTCCTACTACAGTCAATCAGCAGTATAAGACACAGAACAAGATCTTCATCTAGAGAAAACTCATGCCAAGTGCAAGTCTTTTCCATTTCTGAAAGGTAAAGTCAACTGCAAACTCCCTCCCCACACCCCCCCTTCCCAAAACACCCTCAAGGTCAGTCATGCTTTACAGCTCTTATATTCAGCAGTACAGGGAGTGCTGTCACGTTTCCTACAAACAAAAAAAACAAATCAAATCAGAGAGTTTTACATTTTAAAGAGCTTCGTTGGTTTGTTTGTTTGCCTTTTTGTTCATCATTAAAGCAACAAGTCATGGAAGCAAATTGTTATCATCTTCTTGCTAAGGCTGAGGAGATTTTTGGCTTGGTTTCATTCGCTAGACTGTTAAGAATGACCCCTGGGGCAGAAGAGGATTTGATCCAAATGGATGCTTTCAAGTGGTGAAAAACCCATGCCTGAGCATTACCAAAACCTGGAAACAGAGCAGTTACAGGATTGCTGACTCATTTGGAGACTACATCAAGGAGCACTCCTTGTGATTTGCTTCAAATACATTGTTCAGGACATATTTCATGAACATTTGCTTCTGAGAATTTGGATTCTGCAGTCCACTAACAGCAAATTTCCACTATGTAAACACAGGAGGAGTAAAACTCATCACTGCAACCATTTATCTGTGCTTTCAACTTCTTGAGTAACTCCTGTTTTGCTTTACAGATCAAAACCCAACCCCACACCAAGCCTCTGCACTATACTCTAAGGCTCTACTAAGGAGTTCTAGATACAACAAGGAAATTCAGGAGTTAACAGACCACAGTATTCATTTCTCTTCTCCTTGTCATGTGCAAAAGGGAAGAATGGAAATCACAGATTCACAGAATGGCTTGGATTGGAAGGAACTTTAAAGATCACCCAGTTCCAACCCCCCTGCCATGGGCAGGGAGACCTCCCACCAGACCAGGATGCTCAGGGCCTCATCCAACCTGCCCTTGAAGATCTCCATGGAGGGTACATCCACAACCACCCTGGGCAACCTCTTCCAGTGTCTCAGCACCCTTACTGTCAAGATTTCTTCCTAATATCTAGTCATAGAAACAATTTGATTGGAAAAGACATTTATTTAAGATCATTGAGCCCAACCAGAACTCTGTGCTGTCCTGTCTCTTGATTCCATTTTTCCCCTCTCTCCAAAAAAAGAAGCCAAACTAATCCTGTCTCAATTAGAAACCTCAAAGCTTAAAGATAATATTCCTTGATCCACACATTCTGGATAATCCAAGCTCCATTTTCATACATGCCAGCTCTCAAACTACTGAGAAGTCACTTGTTTAAAAATAACTACAAATCAAGACTGTGCACGTGAAAAGACCTTGGTGTCATGTTGGAGACACAAGGTTTCAACCATGACCTTCTCAGAAGGTCTGCAATGGAAAACAAGTGACACTAAGATAAGTTTATCAAAGCATTTGTGGTACAAATTCTAACAGTTAAAGGACAAAATACTGATAAGGAACAGTCAAACTAAGCTCTCCTGCCTTGAATCTCTTCTGGTGTGATCAGATCTGAAGAAGCAGGTTTTGAAAGACCTGATTCACCCCTCCACAAGTGCAGGAGCAGTTGTGACCATCACAGAATCATTTTCGTTGGAAAAGACCTCCAAGATCATTCAGTCTGGTGCTAAACCATGGCCCTCAGCACCACATCTCCTGCCTCTGACTACTGGGCTAAGCCCTGGTTTGAAATATAGGAGGAAGAAATCAGTTCCAAACAAGAAAGTGCATTTTGATCCTTTTTAGAGCTAAACAGCTTTGGATTTGGAAATGGAATCACCTCTTTTATATAAAAGGTTTAAAACCAAGACCTTGTTTGCACCTTCATTTATTTTAGCTTTCTTCTAGAAAGCTGACAACAGAATTGGTGATTCTGAGCCATGTCATCTGCTTTCCTCTGAGGGATGGACACCACCTTTAAAATATTAGTGTCTGTGTAATGCAGCAAATGTGGTTTCCAGGGAATTCTGCTATCAGCTAGCAAGATAACGCATCACTGGACCCACTTCCCACTACTGAATCTGGTACAAATGTTCTACAAAGTGTAACTTACAGGAAAAAAAAGTTACTCCTTCTTTAAAGACAACCCAAAGCTAAGATGTGTGATACAGACTCACTGGAAGCTCTCATTCGTGACATGGAATGCTAATTCTTTATAGAATCATAGAAAGCTTTGGGTTGGAAGGGACCTCCAAAAGGTTATCAGTCCAACCCCTCTGCAGTCACAGGGACATCCTCCACTAGAGCAGGTTGCTCAGAGCCTTGTCCAGCCAGACCTTGAATATCTCCAGGAATGGGACTTCAACTACCACCCCAGGCAACCTGTTGCAGTGTCCCAAGAGCCTCACAGTGCAGAACTTGTTACTAACATCCAATCTAAAGCTTCTTTTCTCTCATTTCAAACCACTGCCCCTCATCCTATCACTGCAGGCCTTTGGAAACAGTCCCTCTGCAGCCTTCCTGTAGCCCCCTTCAGGTACTGGAAAGCTGCTCTAAGGTCTACCCTTGGAGCTTTCTTTTCTCCAGGATGAACACCCCCAGCTCCCTCAAAACCTGGCCTTGCAGCAGAGGTGCTTCAGCTCCCTGATCATTTTCATGGCCCTCATCTGAACCTGCTCTATCATGTCTATATGTAACATATCCCAAAATGAATGAATGGTTATCAGAAGCTCTCCTATAGGAAACAAACTCCCAGCTACCTTGATTGCAACACTTGTGAAATGCTAAATAAACCACCATAAAAGAGAAAAAACCCCAAACAAACAAACAAAAAAGAAAGCCCAAGTGAAGTGGAAAGGGTTTATACCTTTTAAAGCCTGAATTAATTCATTTCTGCAGTTTCTTCCATCTCAGCTGGCACACTGCTTTTTAAAATACATGTTTCCTTGCAACTCTCATCAACTGTGTATGAGCTGAACAGCAGAAGGGGAGAAAGGTCTGATTGAATGTGCTATAAAACTGGCAGATTAAACACACAAGAAAGAGAGGGCAAGAAGAGATTTTTTTTTTTTTGGCTGGCATTTGAAGACTAAGCCAGCAAGAAGGAGGCACTGGAAGCACAACAGCTCACAAAGGCTCAGCTGCATCAAGAGTCCAGAAAAACTCAACAGGGAGATCTAGGCCATGATGAAAGGAGATTAGATCAGGGGGTTCAGACAAGAAAAAAAAAAAAAAAAGAGGGTTTAAGAGTCAGATGTTCACAGCAAGGAAGCTCAAGGAAAGCATTAGGCACAGTAGGATTTCTTATATTGTAGAGTTTTGAGGACTAGGACATCCTTTAATTTCTGATGATGTTGTCTTACTTCCCTCCTCCTCTCCACACCCTGAGAAATCTCTTCACAGATGAAGGCAGCAAGTGCTGCCCTAGTACTATGAACTCCCACATGCTCTATTTTTGGACCATCCAGAGCTTGCAGATCATCCAAGACCTGGATGAAGAGCAATAGCTCAGAAGCACATAGCTCCTCTGCAGCACACAGTCACTGCTCACAGGGCCACTCTGGCCCTTGGCATGAGGCTGAGCTGCCCATGGGGGAGATGCAAAGGCTAAAAGTCTCACTGGATGCAAGCTCCAAGGTTCTCCCAAGTAGCACTGTCTGTACTTCATTGCAAGTATAGAATCTCAGGCTGGTTTGGGTTGGAAGGGACCTTAAAGATCATCTCATTCCAACCCCCTGCCACGGGCAGGGACACCTCCTAGCAGACCAGATGGCTCAAGATCCCATCCAACCTGGCCTTGAACACTTCCAGGCTTGGAGCCTCTACAGCTTCTCTGGCCAACCTGTTCCAGTGCCTCAGGAGGAAGAATTTCTTCCTGATGTCTGATTTCAATCTGGCTTCTTCCAGACTGAAGCCATTCCCTCTCATCCTGTCACTCCATGCCTTTGTCACAAGTCCTTGCCCAGCTGTCTTGTAGCCCCTTTCAAAACCTGGAAGGCTGCTCCAAGGTCTCCTAATTCTCTTAGCCTGTCTTCACAGCAGAGGTGCTCCAGCCCTCAGATCATCTTTGTGGCCTCCTCTGGACCTGCTCTACCCCTCCTTCTTGTGTTGGGGCCATGAACCACAGGAACATTTCCCCTGGTTTCCTTCATTTACAGCACCCCTTCCCTTTGCTTCCCACATCCAGATACATTTCAAGATACTTGTTAAAAGCTAAGTCACTTTGGATAAGATACTTGTCAGAACACTCTGTGTATCACCTAACTTGCTCTGTACTGCCAGCAGTTTGCACATTCCAGACTGTTTCTCCAACAAAAAAATATTTTCCCCCTCTCCCCCCCCAAGAAAATTGAGATATGACTGCAAGAAGCAATGGACACAGAGGGATTTTAAATCTGCCACCCCTCCAGCAAAAAGCACAAATCTGTGGTTTTGAAGGTAACATCCAAAGGACCCTGTGTGGCTCATTACAAACAGAATCATCACCACTAATACTTGACAGGTACTCAAGCCTTTAACATAGGGACACCAATCAGTACTGCTGCAGAAGAGAAGACTGGAGAGATCCACACATTAAACATTCCAGCAGCAGAGCTGACCAGTTGCCTTTATCAGACAGCACAGGAACCCAAGTTTAGGCCCAATCTTTTTGTTTTCCTTGTAACTAAGCTCGTATTTATTTTCAAGGTGCTTCTGGTCCAACCCACAAAACACAGTGGCTCTCCAGTAGCCCTCCAGGACATCTTGCAAGGAAGAGAGGAAGCTCCTCAGTTCTCCTCCAGTTTCCAGTTCATGTGAACCACTCTGGCTCCTAAAACCTCTGAGATCTGCTGCTGCCTGAGGGCAACTCTAGCCATAAAATAACTCAATCCCCACACAAGCTATCCCTGGTTTCAGGAGGTAAACTGACATGTTTCAGAGGAGATGCAAACAGCACTTCCCTCCATTAAGTGTACCTGTGCTAAACACAAGCTTAAGAACAGGCTTCTTCCTTCCTAGAAATTAGTGCAAGTGTTAATTGAGCAGCTGGTTTGAATAGCAGACAAGGTATTGTTAGACACTTCAGCTTCCCATCAGCTGCTGGGATAAGCTCACATTTAATCACCAGGCATTAAAAAAAGAAAGGGCAGGTAAAGCCACACAGACTTACACAGGTGTTAGCTCTGCTTTTGCTCAGCTGTGTAGAAATTTGCAGTAAGAATGATAATCAAAAGTAGGTTTACTCACCCATTCTGTGAAAAGAATTTCTTATAGATCCAGAAGGCTGCCAGGATCACCACAATTGCCACAATCACTTTAGGAAGAATTAAAGAAAGCCTTAGGAGTGATTAAAAAAAACCCCACCACCTCAAGCACCCCAAAAAGCCTCCACAGTCCCATACAAAGCCCACCCTCACCCCAAACTGACAGGATTTAATTCACTAATGTGTATTTGCTGCTTCCCTCAAGACAGTTCAGCTCAAGAGCAGTCATCACCACAACAGCAAAGCTCCACCAGCTCTGTAACAGTGAATGTTCAGATACAGTGGTGGGCTTCCAGAAGTGGGTAATAAATCATAGAATGCTTTGGGTTGGAAGGGACCTTCAAGATCATCTAGTCCAATCCTCCTGCCATGGGCAGGGACAACTTCCACCAGCCCAGTTTGCTCAAGGTTCCATCCAACCTGGCCTTGAACACCTCCAGGGAGAGGGCATCCACAACCTCCCTAATCTCCAGTCTCAATCTCCCTTCTTCCAGCTCAAAGCCATTGTCCCTCATCCTAGCACTACAATGGATGGACAGAAGAGGGACTGAGCTCTTTCATTCACTGGCAGCTATTTCCTTCTGCTTCAATGCTGCCCCATGCCTGGCAGCACCGTAGGGCCTGGCAGGGGAGACACATGAGGGAGTTGTTCCCATAAAAGCCTGACTTCACTGGACAGGAAAAAGACAGTAGTGCTGGAGGAGGTTCAGGTTGAATATCAGGAAAAAGTTCTTCCCAGAAAGGGTTCTCAGGCACTGGAACAGGCTGCCCAGGAAGGCGGTGGAGTCATCAGGCCTGGAGGGGTCTCAAAGATGTGTGGATGTGGTGCTGAGGGACATAGTTTAGTGGTGGAATTGTGAGCTCTAGATGAGTGCTTGGACTTGACCTCAAAGGCCTCTTCCAACCTCAAGAGTTCTATGGTTCCAGGAAACCCAAGCTCAGAAGAGTTTATTAAAATGATTAAGTTATGGAAGATTGCCTTTGGAATCTGGTGCCTCACATGAATATTAAAATACACATTTCACATTAATTTAATCCATAATTACAAATCAATCTTAGCTTTCCTTGACCTACGCAGCTTTAGCAGTAGAAAAGCTTTTTTCAAAGAACCAATGCTGCCAGAATCAGCAGCCAAAGGGGATGAGCAGACTATCAATTTCATATAAAACCCCCAAATCCACATCCTATCTTGTTCAGGGTTGATAAAGATACTTACCACAGATGATGGCTGTAATATATCCACCTAAAAACAGAGGGAACCAGCATCACAAGAGGAACAAAAATGCTTCTTATTCAAACACTGCTATCAAAACATTCACTTATTTCAAACCAAACACTTCTGCCAACACATTCTTTGCAGCAGGTCAGCTGCAATTTATTTATTTAGCCAAAAATATTCCTGGGTTTACATTTCTTTGCCCAAATTTCTTTTGCATAGCGTCAATACGAAGAAGGAAGTTGGCATTAAATGATTTGTCCTGAGTACCAAAAGGAAGGTCCCCAAGAAATCAAACCTCAAGTATTTTAATTCTAGTGGACAATCTTGCAGTTGATACTTACTTAAGTGGCAAGTTGGCACTCCAGGAGTCCACTGGTTCTCCCCAGTGTACTGGATACGAGCTGCTCCGTGTAAGGTGTAGCCTGCGTAGCACTCGATGGTAATAAAATCCCCCACCAAGTAGGAAGGTTTTTGTCCATCAACTACTCTGCCATAATGTATGTGAGGAGTGGAACCAGAACCTCCAGGCTCACCTAGGATGAGAGGGAGGAAATGAAAAAAAAAAAAATGAAAAAAAAAATAAAAATCAATGCAAGAACACAATCACAGAACTATAGAGGTTGGAAGAAAGCTTAGAGATCATCTACTCCAACCCACCTGCCATGGACAGGGACACCTCTCAACTAGACATGGCTGCTCAAGGCCTCATCCAGCCTGGCCTTGAACATCTCCAGGGAGGAGGCATCCACAACCTCCCTAAGCAACCTGTTCCAGAGCCACCACCCTCACACTGAAGAACTTCTTCCTAAGATCCGTTCTAGTCCTGCTCTCGCTCAGCCTCAAACCATTCCCCCTTGTCCTGTCTCTAGACACCCTCGTGAAAAGTCCCGCTGCAGCCTTCAGGTAGAGAGGTTTGGGTTGGAAGGGACCTTATGATCATGCAGCTCCAATTCCCTGCCATGGGCAGGGACACCTCCCACCAGCCCAGGTTGCTCAAGATCTCATCCAGCCTGACCTTAAACATCTCCAGGGAGGAGGCATCCACAACCTCCCTTGGCAACCTTTCTCATTGGCTTTTGAACTTTGCCAATTTCCATAAACAAAACTAAGCCTGAACAAAGACTCCAAGACTGCCAAGAACTTTCCTCAGCTGCTGAAACTCCCCCACTGCCACACTCACAACCCTACTGACACAACCTGCTGGTGCCCTGCTGACAGCCCTCTGACCTTCAGGCTCTGCACATTACCACATCAGACTTTTGGAAGATGTCACCCTGCCTTTGACTTTATTAATTAGGAGATGGACTCACATGTACAGTCTTGTAAAGGACTCCATGTACTCTGTGCTTGACAAGTGGCTGTCATCTCTTCAGCACCACCAGGAAAGGTACAGTGAGCAGTGCACCTGATCTGAACAGATTCTCCTACAGCATACAGAGGTTTCTCTGGAGTCACTACTCCATGTGTGATCTTTGGGGCACCACAGCCACTCTCAGTCACTAAGAGAGGAATTTAAAAGGAAGTTTCATGAGTTAATTTTGTGATTCATTCACTCACTGCATTTGTATGACAAAAATAGATCAGCATAGCTGAGGAGTTTAACTTAAAACTTTCTTTCCTCTAGAAGACTTAAAAGCATCATCACTGGAGGTGGTCATTAATGTAACATCTTATGTGGTAGCTAAGAAATTATATTCAGAAATTGATGGAATGGTTTGGGTCAGAAGGGACCTTAAAGATCATCCAGTTCCAAAACCCCTGCCATGGGCAGGGACACCTCCCACCAGCCCAGATTGCTCAAGGCCTCATCCAACCTGGCCTTGAACACCTCCAGGGAAGGGACAGCCACAACCTCCCTGGACAGTCTGTGCCAGTGACTTCCCATCCTCACTGGAAAGAAAGAATTTCTTCCTAATTTCCAGTCTAAATTTCCTGTTGGTTGGACATCACTGAGCAGAGCCTGGCTCCATCCTCCCAACACTGCCCTGCCCATCTTTATCACCAGGAATGAGGTCACCCCTCAGGCTCCTCTGCTCCAAGCTGAAGAGCCCCAACTCCCTCAGCCTGTCCTCAGAAGAAGCTAGATTCTTATTAAAAGGCTTACTTTTTTCACAGGTTGGTATTGGAGGAAACCAGGTGTTATTTTCTCCACAGGTAATGACATTTGATCCCACCATGAAATAATCTGGATTGCACTCAAACACCACCGAGTCTCTGTATGTGTAGGAAGGGCCAAATCCAGTTTTTTTAATCCCATTTTCAACTCTTGGGTTAGGACATTTGACCACTGAAACAGATAAAAGAAAAAGCTCTCTGAAACATTTGTTGACAGCTCAAAGCCATTGTCCCTCATCCTGTCACTCCCAGCCTTTGTCAAAAGTCCCTCCCCAGCTCTCCTGTAGCCCCTTCAGATAATGAGATGCTGCTCTAAGGTCTCCCTGGAGCCTTCTCTTCTCCAGGCTGAACAGCCCCAACTCTCCCAGCCTGCCCCCATAGGAGAGGTCCTCCAGCACAGCATTCTGTATCATAATCACTCAATATCTCTAATGCAGTTGATATGATCTCCACTGGAACTGCATCAAATTCAGCACTAGAGGATCTCTTGTTTCTTTTCCATAGGGAAGTCCATCCCCCCATCCCTTCCCAAAAAAAAAAAAGGACAGGAATTGAAGTTTTAGAGTCACATAAAGAAGTACATTAAAAAAATCCCAACAACCTTTACACTCTGGAGGTGGTCCACTCCAAACTCCATCCAAATTTGCATCAGATGTGCAGAAGATAGTAGCTGGGCCAATAAGTGAGAAGGGATCTGAGCCTTTGGGTACATCATCACAGGTGTAGGTTACTGATGTCTGGTACACATATTCAGGTGCTTCTGTGTGGTGCCCATTGTTTATCTTGGGAGGTGGTTCACAAGGAATTTCTACAGATAAAGCAGAAATTGGCACAGAATTTTGCTGTTACCTTGCTCATCTCAGGAACAGAGCCTTGATTTCAAGCAATTTCATTTCAAATCTGACATACAGCTATTTTTTTTCCAGACAAGCTGCAGTTAGGACTGAGAGTCACCAACTCACTGATCACAGGAGTCTCAATTTCAAGAAGAGGTTGACTTTCACAGACTCATAGAAGGGTTTGGAAGGGACCTTAAAGACCATCTAGTTCCAACTCCCCTGTCATGGGCAGGGACACCTCCTACTAGACCAGGTTGCTCAAGGCCCTGTTCAACCTGGCCTTGAACACTTCCAGGCTTGGAGCTTCTACAACCTGTTCCAGTGTCTCACCAGCTTCACAGGGAAGAATTTCTTTCTGATGTCTGATCTCAACACAGCTCCTTTCCATTTGAAGCCCTTGTTCTATCACCCCATGACTTTATACAAAGTCCCTTCCCAGCTCTCCTATAGCCCACTTCAAACCCTGGAAGGCTGCTTTAAGGTCTACGTGGAACCTTCTCTTCCCCAGGCTGAAAAGCCCCAACTCTGCAGAGGGCTTCCAGCCCTCCCATCATTGCTGTGGCCTCTTCTGGTCCTGCTCCAACAGGTCCCTGCCTCTTCTGTACTGATGACTCCAGAACTGACCCCAGCACTGCAGGTGGGACTGCTGCAGAGCTGAGCAGAGGGGCAGAATCCCTTCCCTTTTCCTGCTGCCCACACTGCTGGAGATCAGCCCAGATGTTCTCTCATGGTGAGCTCCTCATCAACCAGCAACCCCAAGTTCCTCTTCTCAGGATTTAACAAATATGAGTTAATTACCACAAAAACTGATATTTTCCAGTCATCATTCCTCAGGCACTTTGCCAGTAGTTAGAAAATAAATACATAAAAATCAACCTTATTTGACTATCATTTTTTGTACTGGAACATTCCTGGCCCAGATGGATTTAACTGAACTCCCACCAGCTGAATATAAACTCAAAGCAGGGTAGTAATTTACTTACTCTCACAGAAAGGAAGATCTCTGTTCCACCCAACACCTTTCTCCACAATCACACAGGAAATTTCAGCTGTTCCAATTAACCTGAATCTAAACAGGTAAAAAAGAAATTTCTTATTCCTCCAACAGGCAAAAACTTTCTTTTGACAATTCAGTTCCGTGGTGATGAGGATGAGACACAGCAAGTTTTTGTTGTAGTAAGAATGTCATCACTTTTTTTTTTCCTTAATTCATTTTGAAAAATTTCAATTTTGGAAACACAAAAAGAAGGAAATGAGACATCACAAGAAGAAGTGATGGATGCCCTGGCACTTGAAGATGTGCTCTCCCTAATATCAATGCTCTGAAGCTACTGATATTAAAGAAATAAGCTGTTAAAAGGAATGAGAGGAAGAAAGGTTAGGGTTTCTGACTTAACTTCCTAGACACAGACAGGTGGGCCACTGTTCAATATAATAATGGTGGGTAATGAATATATACATTTATTTCTTCTCCCACAGGGGCATTAAAAGACATCACTAAAGGAAACAGTTTTTCCACTCTGCAAAACCTCACTAAAAAGCTTAAGCCTTGCTTGATGCCAACAGCAACTAAACCCAAGGAATCAAATCAAATTTGGCTGACATTTCATTTGCTCCAGGTAGAATTCAGGAGACATTTCAAGTCAGAAGTGGAACAGAGCCTGCATAAGAAAATTTGGGGCTGGTCCAAATCTGCTCTAAACAATAAAAAGAGGATTAATTAACTCTCCCAAAACACTCACCCCTCTTCACAGGAAAAAGTAGCTTTTGAACCAAATGTGAGGTCTGTCACATGAGTAAAACCATGGGCTAGTTCTCCTGGATGGCTGCATTTTCTCTCTAGGGGAAAATAAAAGGAAAAAAAAACAAAACAATTGACACCTTTGTAGTTATACACAAAGACAGTTTGGCACATCCTGCACTTCCAGGTTTCAAGGGACACGTGAAATATCACAGGATACTAATTCTCACTTGAGAAAACACACAACTGTTAAATATCAAAGGGGGAAAAAGCAAAAGAGCTCAATGCAGGTATTACCTGTACAGAACTGCTCTATGGATGACCACTGCAAGTCCTCACCACAGGTACGAAACGAGGGTTTTCCAGGGATTCCTATATAGCCTGGCCTGCAGGTGTAGGACACATTGGTTCCAACAGGAAAGCTCTTCATGGTGTTGAAAGGCTCCTCAGGCTCTGCATATTGCAGCCTTTCTGGAGGCATACAGGTGTCTGCTGGAATAAGAAGGTGGAAAAAGCAAATCCATGATCCTGTCAGCATGAGGAGATACAAGTTGAGGTGTAGCAGCAGAGCAGCCAGGCTAATTCAGGAGAGTTTAAGGACTTCTCAGGAAACCAAAGAGGTGATATTCTAAGGAGGCAGAGCTATCTGGATGTTTAAGTAGGTGCCAGGTTTTTAATGCTTCACATGGAAAAGACAAGGGGTGATAGAAACGAGTTACTCCTGAGAAGACCCCCCCCAAAGGAATCCACAAAATGTTTTCCCATGAGAACAGTCAGAGACTGGAATAACCTCCCAGGGGAAGCAGTGGATTCCCCTGCATTGGGCAGTTTTAAGACTCAGCTTGACAGGGTGCTGGGCCAGCTCATTCCAAATGCACTATCCCCTAGAAAGGCTGGACCAGATGATCCTTGGGGTGCCTTCTAACCTAGGATTCTGGATTTCCTATCTTTATTACAGCTGTGTACTACCACAGCTTACTTATCCATTTGCTTCCTCAGGTTCTTCCTTAGCATCCTACCCAAACAATGCACTTCCTCCCTGTTTATACTTTTTGGGCTTGCCTTATTCCTGTACTCAAAACACAAAACTTAACCCACTGGACACCAACACGCAGGAAAATGCTTCTTGAGTTCCTTGCAGAAGAAACAAAGAAACCAACCACAGTCCCGTGGTCAATTTCCCTTCCCATGACAAAAGGCCGGGTAGATGATGAAAGGAGGCTGGAGTAAGGTGGGTGTTGGTCTTTTCTCCCATAGAATGAGAGGAAATGGCCTCAAGCTGCACCAGGGTAAACTTAGGTTGGATATCGGGAACAATTTCTTCCGTTAAAGAATGGTCAGGCACTGGAACAGGCTGCCCAGGAAGGTGGGGGAGTCCCCATGCCTAAGGGGGTTCAAGAAACATGAGGCCATGGCACTCTGGGACACGGTTTAGTAGCCATGGAGGTGTTGGGTTGATGGTTGATGATCCTAGAGATCTTTTCCAACCTTAATGATTCTGTGATCGTAAAGCAGCCACACAACCCCACACAGACCTACAGACCCGGGGACGCTTTGAGCTGCAGTTAACGCTGAAGATATTTAACTCCTCCAAGCTAAAGGACTTAGAGAAACTCACTCAAGCCTTTACAACGCAGGTGCAAAGGACCAGACCCCTCCCCAGCCCGAGCAAACCCTACACACCAAGAGGCCACCACCTCTCTGAGGCTATCAACCTCTTTCTTTCCCAATCCGTTTGTTTATAGTTACCAAAGCAGGACTGAAACCTGCCAGGAGAAGCTCGGGGACAGACCCAGCACCCACCAGCACGCCTCAGCCTGCGGCACAACCTTTTTCTCACCTTCTCGCCCCCAACCCCACCGAAGGCTCCCCCCGGACGCTCTCGCAGCTTCCGCCAGCGCCTGAAGCCATTTCCTTCTCCCTCCTCATTGCCTTTGAAGGCCCCGAGAGAACCCTAAAACCAGTACACCCCCTGCAGCCCAGCAACACCCCCGAGACCAGGGCAGGACGAGCTCCCTACCTTCCTCCCTCGCTCCTCCCTTCTGCTCTCCAGGCCGGGAGCCCGCGGGGGTCGCCATGCCCGGCTCAGCCGCTCAGCTCGCCACCCTCCCCGGGCCATTCCCCCGCCACGGCAAGCAGCGAGGAGCCCTCCAAAGCCCCTTCCTCACCCTCAGCCCGCGTTCCGCCGAGCCACGGAAGCACCACCACCGTCAGAAGCAGCGCCCCGCGGGAATGCGGGCGGCTCGGCGGCCGCATGGCCCCAGCAGGAGCGGCCGCTCCGCGCCCCTCGCTCCGGCGCCGGCCGAGACGCAGCGCAGGGCTCAAGCGCCTGCGCGGGGCACAGCCCTCCCCTTCGCTCGGCGCCGCGGCCGCCATGGCATGGCCTGGCCTGCCTGCCCTGAAGCCAAAGGAGGCGGGACGGAGCTGCCTGTTATATGGCGGCGGAAGAGCCACCGCCTCTCCCCGCAACAGCTGTGCCGAGGCTGAGCCTGCACCGCCTCGGCTTGAGGAAACCAGGCCCCTTCCTGGGCAGGGTACCCAGAGAGCCGCCCGCGGCTCCCGCAGGGAGAAAGCTTTCAAAGCGCCTGGAGTTAGAATCGTAGAATCAGGCAGGGTTGGAAGGGACCATAAGGATCATTTAGTTCCAACCCGCCTGCCATGGGCAGGGACAGCTCGCACTAGAATTGTGCAGCTCCTGCGCTGTGAACGCCAGCAAAGGCTCAGTAAAATTTTGGCCGCTCGCTCCGGGCAAGATAGTGAAGTGCTGGAGCGGGGCAAGAGAAGGGCAACGAAGCTGGGGAAGGGTCTGGAGGATAAGAGCTGGAGAGGAGCAGCTGAGGGAGCTGGGGGTGTTGAGCCTGGAGAAGAGGAGGCTGAGGGGAGACCTCTCTACAATTCGCTGAAAGGAGGCTGGAGCCAGGTGGGGGCTGGTGGTTTCTCTCTGGTAGCAAGTGATAGGAGGAGAGGAAATGGCTTCAAGTTGCACCAGGGCAGGTTTAGGTTGGACATGAGAAGAAACTTCTCCACTGAAGGGGCTCTCAAGCACTGGAACAGGCTGCCCTGGGAAGTGGTTGAATCACCACCCCTGGAGGTGCTTAAAAGCCACAAAGATGTGGTGCTGAGGGCTATAGTTTAACACCAGACTTGGTGGAGTTAGAGAATGGTTGGACTCATTTCCAACCTAAATGATTTGACAAATCAAGGCTCCTGTGTGCCAGCCCAGGATAGACAGCAGGGCTACTGCTCCTTTGACAGACAAAATCTGCGTGTTGCTGAGCAGAGCAGTACTAAAAAGAATCATAAACACTTCCAAATCTTGATGCACAGAGAGACAAAACCAAAAGCATTTACTGACCCACATTCAGCTTTTATTAGGTGAAGCATTGGTAAAGGAACACTGCAAGTAAGCGTTCCAGGAAGAAGATGCAGAGCAGCATCCGTTGCAGGTGCAAACATCAGTACAGTCATTAAAAGAATCTCCTGTTTAATTGTGACTTTCACACTGGAATGCTGTTGTGGATCACAGGAATGCTGTGGATATTATCACAGATTGTGCAAGAAGAGAAAGGAAATAGCTTCCATCAGAGAGCAGCAGCAGCAGACAGAAGTCCTTCTGAGCCAGCATCTGTACCATGTGCAGCTTGAGCTTTGTTGCATCCTTACAGTAATTAACAGGACCAGAAGCAGCATTAATGTTGATTCTACAGTAAAGTGCCCTTTTCACCCCAGAATTTCAACCTCAACGTGAGCAATGCTTCCATGCAACCTGCAGCCTCTCTCTGTATGGAGGAGGAGTCGAACGTGGGATAGCAGCAGCACAGATGCCCAACCTAGGATAAAGATGACATCTGGTGTTAAAATCAAACTTTTCCTGTTTTCACACTGTGTAGAGATTCCATCATAGGGAGGGAGGAGGAGAGGATTTCTGGGAAAGAATGCATTGTTTCAGAGGGGGGATGATCTTAAACCAGCCTTTGCAGAAAAAATAAATACAAGAGTTTGTTTACAGGAGGCCTTTTCGTAGTCAAAGCTGAGGATGTTCAGAGTGCTGCTAGCTGAAAAGTAATTATCTGGAATAGATTCAGTGTAGAAAGTAGAATAATTCAGAAGTTAAAAGGAGGATTCCAGTTCTGGTGTCTCCAGCATAAGGACACAGCGATGCCGGAGTGAGTCCAGAGAGCACCACAAAGATGATGCCAGATCTGGAGCACCTCCGCTCTGAGGACAGGCTGAGGGAGCTGGGGGTGTTCAACCTGGAGAAGAGAAGACTCTGGGGGGCCTTAGAGCTGCTTCCACTACCTGAAGGGATCCTGCAGGAAGGCTGGAGAGGGACTTTTCCTAAGGGTGTCTAGAGACAGGACAAAGGGGAATGATTTGAAGCTGAGAGGGAGCAGGGTTAGACTGGAGCTGAGGAAGAAGTGGTTTATGTAGCAAAAGAAATCATTTTACCAGAGGTGGAGGGGAAACTTGAGTGACTTTATTGGAACAACTCAGGTTTGCAGCTCTAGCTGATATTTTAAGTTGAGGAATACAAATCCATACCTTCTATGGAAGACATCCAGATTTCTGGTCAGGTGTCTGGTTCAGAGGGATTTGGTAGTGGTGGTTTTCATATGTGTGATAAGAGCTGAGTGACAAAGAAGAAAACAGTCTATGGGTTTGCAAAAACACTCAGTTTGGCTTCCTTGAAGGAAGAGAGCCTTGAAATAAAACACCACAACCACACCAGCAGTTCTAGGCTGCTGTGCCTTGTGCAGTTGGCCAGTGTGAGCTGAAGAGGCAAAACTTACCAGACCCAGGCTTGCTCAGGCAAATATTTCAGTCCTATAAAGTGTATAAAACTAGGAACATGGCAGCAAAGGACATGCATGAGCATCCAGAAAAACACCTTACCCTTCCTTCTGCTTCAAGAGAATTTTCCAGACAATGCCAGCCCCCAGAAGAAGCAGGACTCCAGCAGCTGCAGCTCCTGAGGGAGAGGAGTCTGTAATTCTCACTGTGTGTTTTAGAGCACATCAGTACATAAGGACACAGAGCTGTTGGAGTGAGTCCTGAGGAGGGCCACAAAGATGATCCAAAGGCTGCAGCTCCTCTGCTATGAGGAAAGGCTGAGGGAGCTGGGGGTGTTTAGCCTGGAGAGAGAACGACTCCAGGGGAACCTTAGAGCTGCCTTCCAATAGCTGAAGGGATCCTACAGGAAGGCTGCAGAGGAACTTTCCATGAGGATGTCTAAAGACAGGACAAGGGGGAATGGTTTGAAGCTGATGTAGAGCAGGGTTTGACTGGAGCTTGTACTGAAGTACAAGGGTGGTGAGACTCTGGAACAGGTTGCCCAGGGAGGTTGTGGATGCCTCCTGCCTGGGGATGTTCAAGGCCAAGGGATGGATGAGGCCTTGAGCAGCTGAGTCTAGTTGAGAAGTGTCCCTGCCCATGGTGGGGAGGTTGGAGTGGATGATCTCTGTGGTTCCTTCCAACCTAAACCATTCTGGGATTCTATGGAAGTAAGCAAAGGAAATAGTGCCACTGAGGCCCCTGCATAAAGATCTGGCCACAAAAGTGGCTCTGAGTTGCTCACCTAGGGCTGCTGAGTCAGACTTGTGTGACGCTAAGGGGAGAAAGAAAGAAAAGTCAGCAAACTCTTACAAGAAAATTTGGTGTTTCTGAGCTGTTAATCACAAAATTAATTAGAAAGTTAATCACTTTCTCAATAAAGCTTTTACAGCTCAGACCTAGAATGCAGGAGATCTTAAACCCACACCATTGTAGACTTTTTTTTTTCCCCCCACACTTGCTTGTTTAAAAGACATTGTCATGCTTTAAAGGTGTTTCTGTTTAGTCTTGGCTTCAATTCACATTTCACTCACTCAGTTTACAGGCTGGTACAGGAGGGTCCCAGCTGAAGTCCTCTTGGCACTGAATCTGACTGGTGCCTTCCAACCTGTAACCATCATCGCATTCAAGGGTGATGTTAGTCCCAGGGAGATAAGTGTTTCCTTTCATGGCTTTCTTAACACCTTCAGCTTCTGGGAATACACATCTCATCTCTGAAATTAAAAGTAACACCACTGAAAAGAAAGGCATTTAATGAGAAGGAAGATAAAATAGGAGAATGCAGCTCTGGGTTATCTGAGATACTGTTCTTAAAATCTTCCTGGGTAGAACCAGAAATTAATTCTTATTCCACAGGGTAACTCCTTACTTTGTGGCCAGAGAAGGTGGTGGGTGTCTCTCCCCCACATGTGAATATTTCATAGATTCACAGAATGGTTTGGGTTGGAAGGGACTTAAAGATCATCCAGTTCCAACCCCCTGCCATAGTCAGGGACACCTCCCACCAGCCCAGGTTGCTCAAAGCCTCACCCAGCCTGGCCTTGAACACCTCCAGGGAGGGGACATCCACAAACTCCCTGGGCAACCTGTTTCAGTGTCTCCTCACCCTCACTGTCAAGAATTTCTTCCTCATCTCCAGTCTCAATCTCCCCTGTCCCAGCTCAGAGCCTAAATCTGCTCTCCTCAAGCTTCGGTTAGTTGCCTCAGTTTAAGCATCTAATCACCTTCGTCCAAGCCCAAGAATTGTGGAGGAGGAGGAGGAGGTTCTCAGTAGAGATCAAAGGGGTGATGTCAACAGGTCACTTTTATCCTTTATTTTACATCTGTTTTTTTTCCTTAATGTTTGTTTTTACTTTCACTCATAGTGGTTACTAAGGGCACTTGCAAACTATGAGAATGTGGACTGGCAGGGAGAATCTTTTCTGTGTGACTGTTTCCTTTAGAGGGCCTCTGACTCATTTACATAACTGTTTGGTACTCTCTTTCCTCTCATTGTTATCTCCATTTCAACTCCTGAGTCACTGAGGTGGGTGCAACTTCCTCAAGGAAGCACCCTGAGCTTCTTCTGGTGAACGGCCAGATTTCCCTGCAGGAACACCCACAGCAGGAATCTTGTGACGCTGGTGGAATTGTATTGGGTTTGCCTGGTGACCTTCAGAGCCAGCTACACACAAGTGCCAAGTCACAGGAAATGAGGCATTTGCTGAGAAGGCAGTGGTCAGGCTCAGGTCATCTACAAACCAGCCAGCAGAGAGAACTTCCCTGATGTAATCACTCCCTTTGTTTCCTGATAACTCTCTTGTGAGACCCCCACCGCCAATTTGTGTCCAGTGCTGGTGTCCCCAGCATCATAAGGACACAGAGCTGTTGGAGTGAGTCCAGAGAAGGGCCACAAAGATGATTCAAGGGTAGGAGCATCTCAGCTCTGAGGGAGTCTGGTTCTGCCACCAGGAATTTCAAGCCATCTGAGCAAACTAATCACAAACACACCTTTGCACTGAGGAGGAGGCTGGCTCCAGGTTCCTGACCCCAGGCAGCTGATGAAGGCATTCCCAACAAGTGAATAACCAGGATTGCAGCTGTAGGATACGGATGCTCCATGGGGAAAAGTGTCAGAGATGTTGCCTTTGAGCTTCCCATTGGTGATGGCTGGAGGATGGGGACACTTCACAACTGGAAAGTCAGGGAGAGACAAACAGCAGTGTGGACTTGATGGACTACACATGGGCTCTGACATTGAAAGTGAGAAATGACTGTTGTGTTCCCCATGAGCAGTGCTTGGAGGAGGCAGACACTTCACTAGTGAGAAGGGAGAGGGAGAGGAGGAGAGGGAGAGGAGGAGAAAGAGGAGAAAAGGGAAAAGAGGAGGAGAGGGAGAAAAGGAGAAAAAGGAGGAGAGGGAGAGGAGGAGAAAGAGGAGAAAAGGGAAAAGAGGAGGAGAGGGAGAAAAGGAGAAAAAGGAGGAGAGGGAGAGGAGGAGAAAGAGGAGAAAAGGGAAAAGAGGAGGAGAGGGAGAAAAGGGAAAAGAGGAGAAAGAGGGAAAAGGAAAAGGAGGAGAAAGAGGAGAGGAAGCGAGAAAGGAGGAGGAGAGGGGAGAAAAGGAGAAAAGGGAGGAGGGAGAGGAGGAGAGGGAGAGGAGGAGAAAGAGGAGAAGAGGGATAAAAGGAGAAAAAGGAGGAGAGGGAGAGGAAGAGAAGGAGAGGAGGAGAAAGAGAGGAGGAGAGGGAGAGGAAGAGAAAGAGAGGAAGAGAAAGAGGAGGAGCAAGGAAGAGAGGGAAAAGAGGAGAAAAAGGAGAAGAAAGAGGAGGAGAGGAAGAAGAAAATAAGAAGAGAAAGGAGGAGAAGGAGAGGAGGAGAAAGACTGGAGGAGAGGCAGGGAAGGCAGCGATATTGAGTTGCTAAAAAGGCAATAACAGGAGAGTGCAATTCCCTCTCTTCCCTGCAAAGAGCAGGATGGGTTGGTTAGGAGGAGGGAGTGTTGAGTAACCCATCCTCTACTAACAGACTAACCTGGCTTCGTTGTGGTGCCAGGATGCTGATAACGTTCTGCCATTCCACCTGGAGGCCGCACTAGGAGTTAAAAATCCACATCTGGCTGAGCAAACACAAGGTACACATTCACCTTCAGTTTTCATCACCCTGCCTATACATTTCCAGCAAAAATTTCACTCCTCCCTGATGGTGTCCTGCCATGAAACTCCCAAAGTTCTCACTTTCAGGAAATGTGGAACAGGGATTGCAAGAAGCAGGCAGAGAGGAGCGCAAATCACTTCTGTACTTACAGCATCACCCAAAACCTGGCTCACCCCCTGCATGAGAAGGAAGGCAGCAGTAAAAGGAACAGTTTCTGCTATCTCCTTAAAAGTCCTTGGAGCCAACAGGGAAAATAAAGCCAACTCTGGCTTCAGGGCATGGCTTGGAGCAGTTGAGGAGGAACCTGCCATGCTGTGAAGTCCAAGTGCTGACACTTACCCTGCTCACAGACCGGGATGGGTGGATCCCACGTTTTGTTGGCTTGGCACTGGACTGTGTGGTTGCCTCTCAAGGTGAAACCTTTGTGGCACTTAAAACTAACAGTGTCTGTGTAAGTGTAGGGATGTTTAGGAACAGACACTCTCCCATTCCTGATCTTTGGGGCTGGGCAGGTCACCTCTGAAAAACAAAGTCATTGTCTGGGAGGGAGCCATATGTAGGCTGTCATGGGTGCATGCCTTAACGTGGCACTGCTCAGAGGAGCTTCAGAGGTACCACTTGGAGACTCACATAGGAATAATTTCAAGAATTAAAGGGGTGTGAGCTCCTTTATGTTCCTTTAGCTTCTGGGGTTACCATATTATTGTGTGTATTAATTATAGTGTTGTGCCTGTAGACAATAATGTGGATACACAGAATCATAGAATAAGAATGGGTTGGGTTGGAAGGGACCTTCAAGATCATCCAGCTTCAACCCCCTGCCATGGGCAGGGACACCTCCCACCAACCCAGATTGCTCAAGACCTCACCCAACCTGGCCTTGAACATCTCTAGGGAGGGGACATCCACAACCTCCCTGGGCACTTTTTAAGGGCTAGCTCTAGTAGTGACCTACTTTGACAAATGGGGAGAAGACCACTCCATGTAACATCAGGTCCAAAAACCTCACATCTCCTGTGAGGCTGTCCAACCAGTCGGTGCCTGGGGTGAGAGAGACAGAAATAGCAGTTGGTACCAAGTCACTCAGCTTGGATTTTGCCCTCCCACTTTGACAGTACCCCCAGAGGTTTTCCGTCTGCAGCCTCCGAATTCTGACTGGTCACTGAGGTGTTTCTGTTACTTTGAGACATAGGAATGAAAGACACCAAGTTCCTTCTTCCAGGGTCCAAGAGGAAGAGCAAGGATCCCAAATTACTCTGGGTTAGATTGGTCAGGTGCTGAATCAAGACTCAGACCCAAGTGATTTCCATACTGCTGGAACCTCTTTGCAGCACATGCTCAGGTCCTGCTGGGTGGCCATCTGAGAAGACAGACTGAAACTCAAGCTTTGCAAGATAATACATTGAGCACAGACAGGCAGGGAAAAATGAGACACACTTCTTCGTTTCCTGAGCAGGCAGCTATGGCAGAACTGGAACCAAAAGAGCAGCTCTGGGAGAATGGCCCCACAGAGAAGTGGGCTCTGAGCCTGGAACCACCACCACCACCAAGCTCAGCAATGGAGTCAGCACAGACAGAGTGGGACTCACCCTGCCTCGCACGCGTGGCTCACGACTGACCCAAGAAGGAGATCTGTCAGAACAACAACTCTGCCATTCTTTGGTGTCTCTGGGTATTTACATTTCCTCCCTGGGAAAGAACAAGGCTGAGTTTAAACTCTTCTCTCACACTACGAGAAGGCAGCGAAAGGATCTGTTCCACGTTCAGACAACCATGCAAGGTGCCATTTGGAAAATGCCCAAGAGGTGCCCAAAGGATGTGACTGGTGAAGCCATGGATGAGTTCTTTTGCTAAAGAACTGCTTTAAGAAACCCATAAACATAGCTCAGACAACTCTCAGAGCAACCAACACCAAATGGATGGAGCTATTCACTTTTACAGAACGCTTGTGCTTCCGACCACGTGTGGTTTGGCAGGCAGGTCAGAGCTGGGCTCACTCCAAGCTGTCTCACAAACCCTGCCTGGCAGCTGTATCTCACAGTGGCCCCCACGAGAAACTCGGTCAGGTTTTTGTATTTCTCAGTTAGCACAGCAAAGGTCAGGTTGGGAGGGGCACCGCAGACACCTATCAGGAGAGAAAACACAGAGAAACACAGAATGGCTCAGGTTGGAAGGGACCTCAGAGGTCACCTACTCCAAACTCCCCACCAGGGGCAGGGACACTTCTCCACTAGATTCGGCTGCTCAAGGCCTCAATCAGCCTGGTCTTGAACACCCCCAGGGAGGAAGCATCCACAGCCTCCCTGGGCAGCCTATTCCAGAGTCTCACCACCCTCTTGTTGAAGAACTTTTTCTAAGCTCCAGTCTAACCCTGCTCTCCCTCAGCTTCAAACCATTCCCCCTTGTCCTGTCTCTAGACACCCTCATGAAAAGTCCCTCTGCAGCTTTCCTGCAGATCCCTTCAGGTATTGGAAGGCAGCTCTAAGGTCCCCCTGGAGCCTTTTCTTCTCCAGGCTGAACCCCATCTCCCTCAGCCTGTTCCCATTGGGATATCAGCTGGGCAAAGCTGGTTTTAAATCTATATTAAGGATGCATAGATCAAAACTTATAACAAAACTGAAAACAAAGAGGGAAGACTCAAGGATTCCACATTTTGGGAAAAGCTGAGTGCTACAGGCTTCCCAGACTATCCATATCCATATCCTGCATGCACAGCCTACCTGCACAACGAGGAAGAGGGAGGCTCCAGTTTCCAGAGTCCATGCAGTAAATGGATGCCTCTCCCAGCAGGCTGTACCCAGGCTCACAACTGTAATTCACAACCATCCCAGCAGTGAAAACCTCCAAGTCTTGGCGGTTGTGATTCCCTTTGTCAATGTTTGGAGGTGAAGGACATTGCAGCACTGAAGAGAGAGGACAAAACACAGTAAAAAATGGCATGGGCAGGGTAGCAGACAGGGAAGATCCCTGCACAGAGCCACCAAAGTGAACACAGCTCCTGTAGGTGCTGGAAGCAGGCTTAGACCCATGGCTGTCATGGATGTGCAGTTCCCCCCTCCCTGTGCCAGTTCATAGACTCTTAGAATCATGGAATGGATTGGGTTGGAAGGGACCTTGAAGATCATCCAGTTCCAAACCCCTGCCATGGACAGGGATACCTCCCACTAGAACAGGTTCCTTAAGGACTCATCCAGCCTGGCCTTGAACACCTCCAGGGAAGGGGCATCCACAGCTTCCCTGAGCAACCTGTTCCAGTGTCTCCCCACCCTCACTCTAAAGAATTCCTTCCTCATCTCCAGCCTAAATCTGTCCTCCTCAAGCTTCAATCCATTCCCCCTCACCCCGTCACCACAATTTCTTGTAAAAAGTCCCTTCCCAGCTTCCTTGCAGGCCCCTTCCAGGTACTGAAAGAGCTTCTGTGGGTGGTTTCCAGGTTTGCCTGCTCCCGGCTCATGCAAGCCCAGGATGGGTGCTCAGCCAGCCGTGGGTGCCAGGGCAGCAGCCAGCCCCACCTGCACAACGTGGGTATGGGAGGCTCCAGTTCCCTGAGGCCGTGCAGAGGACAGAAGGGTCTCCAAGGAGGGAGAAGCCAGGCTGGCAGCTGTAGCTCACGGACATGCCACTGGTGAAGTTGGTGCCAGGCACTGCGCCGTGCGTGGCGTTGGCGATGAGGGGAGGTGGAGGACAGGGCAGCGCTGGAGAGCAGGAGCAGAGAGTGGCCTCAGTGATTGTACCCCATGGAGGAGCACATGGAACACAACAAAAGACTGTCACACCTGAAGTGACATGGTTGAGGCAGAGGACACGACTCCAGGGCCCCTCCAGCACAGGGGTGACCCCAACTGTCCTCCTTCCCACCCCCGTGTGCCTCACTCACCTGGCTCACAGGTGGGGACAGCAGGCACCCAGTGGCCATCAGGCTGGCACTTGGCTTCATGGCTGCCCCGCAGCAGGTAGCCTGGGTGGCACTGGAAGGTGATGTTGGCCCCAGGATGGTGCACAGTGCCCTGTCCTCCAGCCACATCTCCGTTCTGGATGGTGGGACTCGTGCAGGTGTTCACTGGAAGGGGGAAGCAGCAGAGTGTGGGAGCAGCTGCTGGAGCTGGGGGTTGTCCCTTTGGTTTTCCATGCAGCCTTCCCTTCACTGTGGGCCACAGCATTCCCAGCTCACCTTCGCAGCGGGGGTAAGGGATGCTCCATGTTCCAGATGGCAAACAGGAAACTGTTGTTTTCCCAGTGAGGACATAGCCCAGGTCACAGTAGTACCTCACTGACGTTCCAGGGAGGAACACTTTCACATCCTTGCTCTCGTGATGGCCATTGGTGATATTTGGAGGGGGAGGACATTGCAGCACTACAAGGAGGGGGGAAAGTCATAGCTGGTGAAGAGCTGGTACCACACACACCCACTGCAGGGTGCAGGCAGCCCTTCCATTTCCTTCTTTCCTTCTCCCAGACCACTAAGGCTGTCCCTGAATTCCATTTCCATCCTCCCCTCACTTACCTTCCAGCCTCCCTGGGTTTTGAGCTCATTGACATGGAGAATGAGCATTTCTCATTACTTAGACATTTACAGTGGTCACTTGCCATCTGTGGCCCTACAAACCTTGCTCTGAACTTGTGGTGGTTGTGAACAGGGTGAGCCACCAGCCTGGCTTGCGATTCAGTAGGGTTGGGAAGGTTGCAGCCAGGGACGTGCCCGAGCACACCCAGCCCTACCTCCACAGCGCGGCGGGGGCCCGCTCCAGACTCCGTTCTCCCCATCCTGGGTGGTGCAGTGGATGGAGGACTCTCCGTGGAGGGGGTACCCAGGGTTGCAGGTGTAGGTCACAGATATGCCAAAGTAGAACTCGTTCAGCAGCCTGCCCGTGTGCCGCCCGTTGGCAATGTCTGGAGGTGGCTCACAAGGGATACCTGCAGAGGTGCAGAACAAGGCTTCCAAATTCAACAGCTGAAATCCCTCAGTTGTGGGGAGGCACAAACACGTGTCCTAGAGATGGAGGAGCTGCAAGGAAGTGACCTCCTAGGGGAGGCCTTGTAGGCAACTGGGTCTCAGCTCCCCGGCCAGCAATTTCTGTGACAGAAAGCAGAGCAGTAGAGCAAACCTCTGTGGAGGAACCACCTCCAGAGAACCATAGAATGCACTGGGTTGGAAGGAACCTTTGAAGCTGATCTAATCCAACCCTCCTGCAGTCAGCAGGGACATCCCCAACTGGAGCAGGTTGCACCTCCTTGATCTTTGCTACTGTGTAAAGAAATAAAGAAGCAAAACGCCATTTCCATCACTTGTGTAGAACTTTCTGGTATTTTTCATGCCCACATGAAAGCTGTGACTGGAAAAAAATGTGGCAGCCTCTGCTGGAAAATATTTATCAGCTCCATGCAAGCCCCTGGAGCTGGAAGCTACTTACGCTGACAAATGGGAACGTCCCCGCTCCATGCAACACGTCCACCAAAGATCTCACATCGTCTCCTGGGCTGTCCAATTAGCCTGTGCCTGGTGGTAAAAGAGTGGCACATTCCTCCCAAGGCCTTGCAGGTTGAGTTACTACCTCCTCCTGACCACCCTGGGTGCTGTGATCAGCCCTGCTGACCCCGAAAGCTGTGGTCCTGAAGGAGAAGTTCCCTTCCTGGCCAGTTTCACAGTACAGAGAATCACAGAATTGGTTTGGTTGGAAAACACTTCCAAGATGATCGAATGCAAGCGTTAACCCAGCACTGCCAGGTCACCACTAAACCATGGCCCTCAGCACCACGTCTACATCTGTTCTGAGCGCTTCCAAGGATGGTGACTCCACCACATCCCTCAGCAGCCTGGCTCAGGGCTTAATTGCATTTTTTGAGAAGAAATCTTTCCTAATATCCAAAGGAAACCTCCCCTGGTGCAACCTGAGGCTGGTTCCTCTCATCCTGTCACTTGTTACTGGGGAGAAGAGACCATCCCCAACCTGGCTCCAACCTCCTTTTAGCGAGCTGTAGAGAGCAACAAGGCCTCCCCTCAGCCTCCAGGCTCAATAACCCAAATTTCCTCAGCTGCTCCTCTCCAGCCCTGTTCTCTAGATCCTTCCCTGGCTTTGTTGCCCTTCTCTGGGCACACTCCAGCACCTCAATGTCCTTCTTGGAGTGAGGGCCCCAAAACTGACCCCAGTTTTCAAGGTACAGCCTCAGTAGTACCCAGTACAAGGGGAAATCACTTCCCTGGTCCTTCTGGCCACACTATTGCTGGTCCAGGCCAGGATGCTGTTGGCCTTCATGGCCACCTGGGCACACTGCTGCTAGCTGTTCACTCTTTGTATGTGTTAAATAGGTACAGACCTGCATAGAGTGGCTTCTGAATAAAATTCATGGATTGGGATTGAATGTGGAGGAAGAAAAAAGGGAGGCTGACCCAGCCCAGCTCTCCTCACTGCTTTAAGCAATAACCAAGCCCAGCACTTACCCTTCTTCACATCCATAGACCACTGTTGACCCAAAGAAGACATCTGTTAGGGCAAGAATTTTCCCATTCATAGGCTCCCCAGGGTGACTGCATTTTTGCCCTGAGGGAGGAGGAGAAAAAAAAAAAAATCCCTTATTTTAGGCTAATATCTCCACCATGGTTCAACAGATGCAGTTATCTGTCCATATTTCCAGTTCCTCCCCCCCCAAAAAATGGGTTTCCAACAGCATTAAGATACATGGCTTCACCAGTCACATTGTCTTTGAGCACCAGAAGAACATTTAAGGGGGTTTGAACATGGCACCAATCCCCTCTTGAGCAAGAGACACCAAAGCAAGGAGCTATTCACTTGTACAGAACTCTAGAGCTGCTGACCACACTCCACTCTCAAGGCATGTGACAGTAGGTGACCTTCCTGGGTGTTTAACATATCCTGGTCGACACAGGTACTGCACAGTCTTCCCCACAGAAAACTCAACCTCATTTCTATGCTCCTTATTTAGCTCAGCAAAGTGTAACCTTGGAGGAGCACCACAACCACCTGGTGAGGAAGGGGCAAAAAAAAAAAAGAAAAAAAAAAAAAGAGATGAGAATAGGGCAAGGACAGGGAGCACACTGGGTGCAGAACACTGTGAGGAGAAGGAAAAGTGTTTGGTGTTGGTAAAATACCAGAATAAACTATTTGGTAAAAATAGGTTTATTTTCCTGTTTAACATAGCCACTATTAATAAAAAAAAAAACAAACAAAAAAAACCTGTAAACAAACAAAAAACCCCAAACAAACAAAAAAAACCCAAACAAACAAAAAACCCCAAACAAAAAATCCCAAACACACAAAAAAACGCAAACACACAAAAAACCCCCAAATAAACAGAAACCCCCAAACAAACAGAAACCCTGAAACAAACAAAAACCCTGAAACAAACAAAAACCCTGAAAGAAACAAACAAACAAAAAAAAAACCCCAAACAGACAAACAAAAAAAAACCCCAAAACTAAAAGAGAGAGAGAGATTTTTCCCAAAGGATTCTGGAGGATCAGGTTCTTAATCCCAGGATCCATCTAAATCCTTCACTCAGAGGGTTGAATCACATCATTTCAGCGGGGTTAGAGGATGGAGGGGGACATCAATCAGTTAGTGGTCAGGATTCACCTGCATGTTCAAGCCTGTTGGGGAGCTGCCTAACACAGGTGGGAACAGGAGGGTGCCAGCTGCCATCCTCCTGGCAGGAGATTTTAGCACTGCCTTGCAGGCTGTAACCACTGTGACACTGAAATGTCACCATCTGCCCAGGTGCAGAGAATACTCCTTGACCATCAACTTGCCATCCATTCTCTAGGTCTGGATTTATGCAGACAGTCACTGGAAAGGGGTGCAAAAGGAGTCAGGACAAAGCAAAACAAACCCCACCAGGCTGTTAATATTGGAACAATCAAGCCAAACACCTCCAGAAAGCTCCCCAGCATCTCCAGAAAGCTCCCCAGCATCTCCAGGAACCTCCCCAACATCTCCAGGAACCTCCCCAACACCTCCAGAAACCTCCCCAACACCTCCAGGAACCTCCCCTACACCTCCAGGAACCTCCCCAACACCTCCAGAAACCTCCCCTACACCTCCAGAAACCTCCCCAACACCTCCAGAAACCTCCCCAACACCTCCAGAAACCTCCCCAACACCTTCAGAAACCTCCCCAACACCTCCAGGAACCTCCCCAACACCTCCAGGAACCTCCCCAACACCTCCAGAAACCTCCCCAACACCTCCAGAAACCTCCCCAACACCTTCAGAAACCTCCCCAGCTCCACCATCACAACAGGAAGCCCTGAAATTAATTCCTGCTCTGCACCACTTCACGTGGGATTAACCTTCCCTCAGGATCTGGTTGCAGTGGCCAAGGTTTCCCCTGAGCTCAGAGCCACCCCAGGGCACAGCCCATGGACAAACCTTCACAGCGAGGGCCAGGCTTGCTCCAGTTCCCTGAGGCTTTACAGAACACAGTAGGGTTTCCAACCAGGTAGTGGCCAGGGTCACAGGAGTAGGTCACAGCCATCCCCAGGGAGAACCAGGCTCTGCCCTGCCCGTCGTGGTTGCCGTTGTGGACCCCTGGAGGCATGGGGCAGGGTCGGACTGCACCGGGGAGACAAAGTCAGAGTCAGCAAGAGAGGAGCCAGGGGAAGGCAGGGAGCTGCTGCTGCCTTGCTGCCTTGAAGCCCATCCCAGGGGGGGCTCAGCCTGCACAAGCTGCTGCTGCCTGCCAGGAGCAGGCACCAGGCAGGGCTGCCCTCGGGGTACCCTGTGGGCAGCCACACTCACCCTTCTGACAGACAGGCACCGGTGGGTCCCAGGTGCCCCCCGGCTGGCACTGACTCTCGTAGGTGCCCTCTTCTGTGGCATAACCAGCATTGCAGGTGAATCCCAGAGTCTCTCCAGCTCTGTAGGTGCTCTGCAGCCAATGGACCTTCCCATTCTGCACCTCGGGTGCCTCACAGCTGATGGCTGCAGGGCACATGGACAGCAGCCTTTGAAGTTCAGTGCAGGGACAGCTCCTGCACACACAGCCCCCTCCCTTCTGCCCTCTGCCTCAAGCACTCTTCCTGCAGCACTGTTCCTGCAGGACATGAGCAACCTGGAAGGTGTCCCTGTGGCAGGGGTTTGGAACTAGGTGATCTTTAAGGTTGCTTCTAACCCATTCTGTGATTCTATGGCACCCAGCATCCTTTCCAGCAGCCCCACTCCTTGCAGTGCAGCATCCACTCACCTTCACAGCGGGGCAGGGGCCTGCTCCACACCCCAGTCTCTGTGCAGTTGATGGACACGTTCCTGACCAGCTGGTAGCCCTCCTTGCAGCTGTAGTGCACAGTCACTCCCTGGGCAAACTTCTCCAAGGAGTGTCCAATGTGCAGCCCGTTGGCAATGTTTGGTGGCTGAGGACACCTCACCTCTGGAGAAGGAGGAGGAAAAAAGGATGAGAGCTGGGAGAGGTGATCCTGAGAGACAGCTCAGCTCCAACCTCCTGCATGTGAGGCATGGGGAAAGGCAAAAGAGAGGGCAGAGGCATCCCAGGTAGTGCCAGGTCTGTCCTGCCAGCCAGCCTTTGGGTGCCCTGTCTCTTTGCTGACTTTTCTGGACAAGGAAGGTTGAATTATTAATAAAAAATCCATCTGGTCTCACTCCCAAATCTGTGCCATGCCCCTTGCCCATGTCTGGTCCCCAGCACCCTCACTGGCTAGCTCTTCTTGCCATGTTGCAGCCTGGCAACCACCAGAGCACCAGGAGAAGGGTGCTGGCTGTGGAGACCTCTTCCCACTTGGTCTCCCATTAAGTGATGTGCCAGCTCCTGGGCACACACTGTGGGGTAATGAGCACCCAGTCCCAGCAGGAGAGATGCTGCACTAGTAGCCAGCTCTGAATGGATGGATGGATGGATGGATGGATGGATGGATGGCAGCTTGTTCTTTGTGTACCACAGAACTGAAGACTGCATTGAAGGGGAATTTAATCTCTCACTGAAGGTCCCAGGCTCTCCCCAGTGCTCAGACACACATTGGGAGGCTCTCACCCCAGGGCACAGCCCATGGACAAACCTTCACAGCGAGGGCCAGGCTTGCTCCAGTTCCCTGAGGCTTTACAGAACACAGTAGGGTTTCCAACCAGGTAGTGGCCAGGGTCACAGGAGTAGGTCACAGCCATCCCCAGGGAGAACCAGGCTCTGCCCTGCCCGTCATGGTTGCCGTTGTGGACCCCTGGAGGCATGGGGCAGGGTCGGACTGCACCGGGAGACAAAGTCAGAGTCAGCAAGAGAGGAGCCAGGGGAAGGCAGGGAGCTGCTGCTGCCTTGCTGCCTTGAAGCCCATCCCAGGGGGGGCTCAGCCTGCACAAGCTGCTGCTGCCTGCCAGGAGCAGGCACCAGGCAGGGCTGCCCTCGGGGTACCCTGTGGGCAGCCACACTCACCCTTCTGACAGACAGGCACCGGTGGGTCCCAGGTGCCCCCCGGCTGGCACTGACTCTCGTAGGTGCCCTCTTCTGTGGCATAACCAGCATTGCAGGTGAATCCCAGAGTCTCTCCAGCTCTGTAGGTGCTCTGCAGCCAATGGACCTTCCCATTCTGCACCTCGGGTGCCTCACAGCCGATGGCTGCAGGGCACATGGACAGCAGCCTTTGAAGTTCAGTGCAGGGACAGCTCCTGCACACACAGCCCCCTCCCTTCTGCCCTCTGCCTCAAGCACTCTTCCTGCAGCACTGTTCCTGCAGGACATGAGCAACCTGGAAGGTGTCCCTGTGGCAGGGGTTTGGAACTAGGTGATCTTCAAGGTTGCTTCTAACCCATTCTGTGATTCTATGGCACCCAGCATCCTTTCCAGCAGCCCCACTCCTTGCAGTGCAGCATCCACTCACCTTCACAGCGGGGCAGGGGCCTGCTCCACACCCCAGTCTCTGTGCAGTTGATGGACACGTTCCTGACCAGCTGGTAGCCCTCCTTGCAGCTGTAGTGCACAGTCACTCCCTGGGCAAACTTCTCCAAGGAGTGTCCAATGTGCAGCCCGTTGGCAATGTTTGGTGGCTGAGGACACCTCACCTCTGGAGAGGGGAAAGGAATTGCCCTGGGGGTCAGTTGTTTGGTATTTTGTGTGCTGCTAGGACTGTTTGGATGGTATTGGGGTTCTAGCCTGAATTCTGCTCAGGCTGGGATCCATTTGCACAGGGATTGCACTTGGATCATGGCCAGAGGAAATCACTGGTAACAGGGAGAGGAGGGTGAGAAGAGGAGAAGAGAGAGGGGAAGGGAGAGGGGAAGGGAGAGGGGAAGGGAAGAGAGAAGAGAGAGAAGAGAGAAGAGAGAAGAGAGAAGAGAGAAGAGAGAAGAGAGAAGAGAGAAGAGAGAAGAGAGAAGAGGAGGGAAAGAGGAGGGAAAGAGGAGGGAAAGAGGAGGGAAAGATAAAAGAAAGAGGAGGGAAAGATAAAAGAAAGAGGAGGGAAAGAGGAGAGAAGAGGGAATGGAGAAGGGCAGAGCCAGGACAGACTGATCCCAGCTTTGCTTTCCCGGCAAGTTTGAGAGGACACAAGAGGAAGCTTTCCCCCCCAGCTGTCTGCAGGACACTTGCCCCTTTTGCACACTGGCAGAGGTGGGCTCCATGTGAGGTCAGCCTGGCACCTGCTGGTGCGGGAGCCCTGCAGGCTGAAGCCCAGGTTGCAGGCGAAGCTGACGGAGTCCCCGGCCCTGTAGGAGTAGCGAGCGGCGGAGAGTCTCCTCCCATAGCGGATGTGTGGGAACGGGCACTGGGAAGCTGGAGAGAGGAGAGAAAGGAACCATGCACCTCCAGGCTCTGGGGGTGTCCCTGCCCGTGACAGCTGCTGTGGGATACCTCGGGCTACCTGCCAGGCTTTCCAGCCCTGCAGACTTTCAGCCTGGCCATGGCAAACAGCAGATCTGGTTTGCCACTTCTCTCTCCTGCCTCACCCCAGTGTGACTTGGTTTCTCGCAGACACTTTCAACCCGAGGGAGCTCAAATCCCATCCCTCACTGGGCCAAGTTCCTCATCTCACTGCTGCAAGCTGCTGCATCCCATAACCAGCTGCACTTTCCCTTGTTACAAGAGGCTGGGCAGGTTGTGAAAGAGTCTCCGCAGCCTGCTGTAGCAAGGTCCTAACTCCCTTTCCAGCTGCTGCAGGGCAGAGGGTGGCCCTGGTGCTGACCCAGGGGGTCTCTTTCATTAGCAGAGTTGCTCAGAGGCTCTGTGATGCTCAGGGACCAGTCTGCTGTGGTCCACCTGGGATCAGCACAGGGCTCCCAGCTGCCTCCAGGAAGAAAAGCGAAAGGACCAGCAAGGAGAGGAGCAGAGATGGTGAAGAGGAGGGCTGTGGGAGGAAGGCCCCAGGGGTGCAGACCTGCTGGTCTCCTTACCTTGAGCCCCAGCCCCAGTGGCCAGGAGCAATGCAGAGCTGCCCAGGAGGTGGAGGGTGAAGGTGAGCAGCATGCTCTGGTCCCTGGCACAGACTGCAGCTCCTGGGGGGCTGCTGGAAGATATGGACACCCCAGTTCCCCCCATATGCAGAAGGAGCCACAGCTGTGGGGCTTCCCAGGGCCACAGGACAGGAACCTGTGGGCTCTGCAGCACAGGGAGGGTGCAGCCACCACCCCCACCCGGGGAGGCTGCAGGTCCCACAGGCTGCTTCTGCTGCTGCTTTGGGCAGGAGAAGATGGAACCCTGGGCCCCAGGGGTGTCTGTGAGAGAGGGGTGGGTGCAGAGGTGCTGGCAGCCAAACTGTGCCCTTGGTGGAGAGTATCCTTGGTTAGGGAAGTGCCCAGGTAGTGGTGACAGCTGAAGGAGCACTGGAAGGGCAGAGCAGGGCATTCCCTCCCCCTACACAACAGGTGGCAGCTGGGAACACATCTGTCCCTCAGGACCATGGGTGCTCAGGCCAGGAGGTGCAGTGCACAGCCCAACCTTGCTGTGGATCCCAACTCTCCTGACTCAATTTTGGCTGTTCTGGGACTCATCCAGCCAGCAGCATCACTTGCCAGTGGCTGGAAGAATGAAAATCCACAGGCAGGACAAATAAAAACCCAAGGACAGGACTTTCTGCTGTAGGAGCAGCTGCAGCAACCTCCAGCTCCCCACCTCACATTGCAGAAGGTGCTTTCTGAACCCAAGCCCAGCAGCAGGACACGTTGTTATTCAAGGCTTTTAATCCCTTTTATTGACAAAGAGCTTCCAGTATTTACAGAGTCAACATTTACACCTCAGAATTGCACTTGACTGGTTACACTCAGATTAAAAAAGTAGAATTATTGGAGCCAAATTCATCTGAGTGGTGTCCAGTGACAGGACAAGGGGCAACGGACACAAACTGGAACCCAGGAGGTTCCATGTAAACAAAAGGAATAAAATTCTTCATTTTGAAGATGGCAGAGCCCTGGAGCAGGCTGCCCAGAGAGGTTGTGGAGTCTCCTTCTCTGGAGATTCCAAACCCACCTGGACATGTTCCTGGGAGGTGTTCAAGGGCAGGCTGGATGAGGCCTTGAGCAATCTGGTCCAGTGGGAGGTGTCCCTGGTTGGAACTGGATGATCTTCAAGGACCCTTCCAACCCAAACCATTCTATGAATCTCTGAATCCTGCTCACTCAGCAGGGTTGGACTGGATGATCTCCAGAGGTCCCTTCCAACCCAAACTGTTCTCTGATTACACAACTCAATTACAAACACAGTAGAGGAGTCCTTCATCTACCTCCCACAGTGCATTTTGGAGACTGCACCCCACAAACTATGTCTCAGCATTCACAGCTCCTTCCAGTTGGTTTCAGGGAGATCATTTCAAGCTGATCCCTAAATCAAGGGTAAAATCCTTGAGAAAAACCACTCTGGACTCTGCAGTAGGAGCAGCTGTGCTGGGATGGAAGTAACAAAGCAGGACACGACCTGAAGCCGTGAAGCTTTAGATCTGGGTGGTCTTCGTCTGATCACTCACATGGCTTATGGTAAGGAGAAGAAGCAAATCTGCAGCAAGCTGCTTGCTCTGCAAAGTCTGGCTTCCCAAAACAGGGCCTGAGGCTGCCCCAGTGACAGCAGAACAGGACAGTGCTCTGCTGGGAAGGGAGAACTTTGTGGGTCTGCCTGGAACAAGAGCAGATGGAAACAGCTGTTTGTGTTTTTCACCCCCCTGAGATGCAGGTTCCTGTTAGCAGGAAAGCTCTGGGGAAAATGCAGAAACAAAAAGCCTGTAGCAGGCACATTTCAAACACTTCTCCTTCCCAGCCATGCATCATGAGGAGCTCAGATGGGGCATTTCTCTCTGCCTCAGGCAAGACCCTGAACCTCAAAACCTTGCTTTGCCAGCAAGCTGAAAGTCCCAAGTGTCTCAGGGTGAATTCAGGCTTAACAAGGTTCAATCCCATCACAGTTTAATTTCCCTCATAAAGAGAGTTCACAGGAAACCTCCAAATCTTCATTTTAGGAGATGCTACAAGAGTTCTCTGGCAGCATTTAGGGAGGCTGAGTTAAAACCAGCACCAACACCAACCAGTGAACACTAGCAAGCAGTTAACACCAACACCAACACCAACCAGATAACACCAACACCCAGTGAACACCAACACCAACCAGATAACACCAACACCCAGTGAACACCAACACCCAGTGAACACCAACACCAACCAGATAACACCAACAACTAGTGAACACCAACACCCAGTGAACACCAACACCAACCAGATAACACCACCAAGCAGTGAACACCACCAAGCAGTGAACACCACCAAGCAGTGAACACCAAGCAGTGAACACCAACAACAACCAGTGAAGACCAACAAGCAGTTAACACCAACCAGATAATACCAACAAGCAGTGAACACCAACACCAACAACCAGATAACACCAACTCCCCAACGTGGATCTTTGTAGCAGCCAGACAAATCAAAGGCAGGTCTGCCTGGGTCTCTAGACAAGGTGAGTGAGGTCCCATCGTCCAAGTTGGCCTTGTGGCACTGCCAGAGCCTGTTTGGGACCAGCAGGTTTCCTCACTCACCTCTCCCCACCCTCAACACAATGATCAGGTAAGACAGGGTGAAAACAAAGCACACACAGATGAGGTTTGTGTCCTCCTTGGAGGAGTAAACGAAGACTTTGGCTGGATGTGCATCTACACCTACTTTGAGTGCAGGATCAGAGCAGCAGCCTGCCCACGCAGCTGCCCCCTAGCCCTGCCATGAGTGGAGCAAGACCCAAAAACTTCCTTTTCCTCCCCAATACCACAGCAGCCCCGAGGTGTCCTGGGGCTGAGCTCACACCCAGCCAACCCATGGTGGGAGCCAGCATGGTCTCCAGGTGTACAGCACACCCTAGAAAGGCCTTTGAAGCCCAAGTCCAGACAGCAGTTCCCTGCCTCAGGCACTCCAGGCAGCAGCATTTGAGCAGAAAGTGCAAAGGTTCACAGGCAGCAACCTTTGGATGTTTGGTGGCACCTGCCAGGACACCTGCAAGTTGGCCTGGCCAGCACCTGCCTGCAGATGAGCTCCACTGCCCCCAAGCACCCACTCAGCTGGGTTCCTCCTGGGGCTCTGAGCTTGCTAAAAGCTGCAGCACTTCAAGAGAAGCATCAAAGGCACTGCAGGGACAGGAAGGGAGTTTCCGCAGGGTGCTCTCTGCAGAGCTCCGACGAGGTACAGACAGTGGCAGAGCAGAGACCTTCAGCTAATTTTAGGGCAGGCAGGAAGAGGCAGAATAACAACAACAGTTCTTTGTCATGTGGCAGTTAACTTATTTTTGCTAAAGTGACTTATCTGTGGCAGTGCTGCTGGGGCAAGGCTCAGGCTCAGTTTGATGCAGCAGCTGCAGCTGTGTTTTCACATCAACGTTTTCAGTGCTTTCACTGCCAGACTCACCCCCACAACCCTCCCCCTCCATTTTTATATCAACTTTTTGATCACTCAAAGGAAGGCATTCACCATTAACCCTCTCCACCTCAGCACATTTAAGAAACCCCTGAATCCTGATCAGATCCAGGCACATCACAACCTCAGTGGGGCTCAGAAACTGAACCCATGGAGGTACCCCAGGGCAGAATTTTCTTGAGCCTACTCTAGGTCTTTGGCATTCTTCTGATGGTAACGTGGGGAGAACTGCTCTTCATTTCTGAAGAGCATTCTCAGCTGGGTGGTGGAGGCCTCCCAAGCCCAGCCCAGCCCTGTGCAATGCAATGTAGCCAAAAGTGCCAAAGTGCTTCCTGGGATGCAGCTGGGAGCAGCAGAGCTTCATCATCCGAGGTCTCTTCTTGGCCAGTTTCACAGGAGGGGAAAGGAGAGCATTGGGAGAAGTGGCATCAAGTCCAACACGTCTACAGGTGCCTCCCTGCTGTGTCCATTCCCTCATCTAGATGTTCATAATCAGCATTGCCAGGAGGAGAGGAAAGAGTCCTACAAGAAACAAATTAGAAGCTTCAGACTTAGACATATAGAATTGTTTGGCTGGAAAAGACTTTGTCTAAAGCCCTCTGAGATCATCCAGTCCAACCATCAACCCAACACCACCATGATCACTAAACCATGGCCCCAGCTGCCATGTCCACAGGTTCTTTGAACCCTTCCAGGCATGGTGACTCCACCACCTCCCTGAGCAGCCTGTTCCAGCGCCTGACCACTCTTTTAGTGAAGATTTCTTTTCCTAATATCCAATTTAAACCTCTCCTGGTCCAACTCGAGGCCTTTTCCACTTGACACTAGATACTCAACTCTCTTTCCCCTCCCTGGTTCTCTTTACCTTCTCCCCTACCCATTTTCACAGCATGACCTTAAAGCAACAACAACACAAATGTGCTCTGGGTCATACCTTGAGCCTTTTAAACCTGTCTCAAGCAGAACACAGAGGAGACAACACCATAAAAACAGACAAGAGTGTGATACAAGGGTTCAGGAAGAGATATCACTTACCAACAATGATGATGTTTGCTCCACCTGGAAAGGAAGGAAGCCAAAATGTGAGACCCAGGAGGGAAATTCATCAAACCCACAACAGGAGCAGCTGACATCAGAGCCAGTGCATGCTGGCAACAAGAAGAGAGTGAGATCCCTGCACAGCCCAACTTCAGAGCCCTGTTAAAACCCAGCTGTATTGACCAGGATGCTTTTCCAACAGCCTGCAGGTCCATGCTGCAAACTAATGGTGCTCTGTTGGTTCTAGATTTTAACTGAAGCTGCTTCAGGAAGCAGCAATGGTTTAATCCTTAGCAGAATGATCATGGAATCACGGAGCTGCTTTGGTTGGAAATGCCCTCTAAGGTCATCAAGTCCAACCATCAACACCATCACCACTAAATCATGTCCAAAAGTGCCATGCCCACACATTCCTTAACACCTCCAGGGATGGTGACTCCACCCTGGGCAGCCTGTTCCAGTGCCTGACCACCCTTCCAGTAAAGAAATGTTTCCTACTCTCCAACCTAACCCTCCCCTGGCACACTTTCAGGCCATTTCCTCTCATCCTATCACCTGATACTAGGGAGAAGAGACCAACCCCCACCTCACTCCAGCCTCCTTTCAGGGAGTTGTAGACAGCAATGTGGTCTCCCCCCACAGACCCCAGGCTGAACACCCCCAGCTTCCTCAGCTGCTCCTCCCCAGCTCTGCTCTCCAGACCCTTCCCCAGCTTTGGTGCCCTTCTAATCCTTCTGATTTGAGGATTGCCAGAAGAAGGGGAAAAAAACCCAGACATTATCAAAGAGTGGAGGCAGCAAGATAGCCCCGGGAGATGATAAATAGATAGACAGACAGTCAGACAGACAGACACAGTCACCTCTGCATTCAGGAGCAGGCCTGCTCCAGACTCCCTGGTCTCGCTCTCCTGCAAGGCACTGCAGAAAGGCTGCTCCAGCAAGGGTGAAGCCATCCTTGCACTTATAAACTACCACAGAGCCATGGACAAAGGCTGTGGCCTTGGTGCCATTGTGCAGCCCATTGTCAATGGTGGGAGGCTCTCCACAGAGCTGTCCTGCAGGAGGGACAGCAGCAACAGTGTCTGAGTTCTTCCTCTAACTGGAAAGGTGAAGTGGGGTGTGGGGAGGGGGTGCAGCCAAAGCTCATGCATCCAGCAGCAGCTGAAACTACTCTGAGCTCTCCTGCTTGGTCCTAGACCTCAGCTACTGCCTGTTGGCCCCAGCCTCAGCATCTCACCCATGAATAAGCCACTGAAGTGCCTAAGCAGGCTGGAAGAAATGTTTCAGCCATTTCCAGCTTCATGTAGTACTGTCCACTGACTTCCAGCATTAGGCCAAGTTGAGTGGATGGAGGTCTACACATCCAATGGATCCTCCCCCTTCCCTGGTAACTAGGGGAAGAAAACTTATCTCCAGGGATTGGCTTTTTCTACCCTTCTCTTGCTCCTTCCACTTTGTCAACATTTCATAGACTCAGGAAGGTTGGAAGAGACCTCTAAGGCCATCAAGTCCAACCACAACCCCACCACCACCATGGCCACTAAGCCATGTCCCACAGTGCCATGGCCATAGGATTTCTGAAGACCTCCAGGGATGGTGACTCCACCACCTCCCTGGGCAGGCTGTTGGACAAGAAAACTGCACCTAGGGCCTCACAGCACTGAAATCCTGAATTTTATAGCTGAATTAAGAAGCACAGCCCAAGCCCACCAGCAAGGCAGCCACACCAGCACAGCCCCAGCTCTCATCTTAGTGTCTCTGTGCAGGCTTTTCCCCTCTTACTTTCACAGGATGGAGGTGCTGTATCCCAATCCACTCCACTTCCTGACACCACACATTTGGCAGAGGATGAACCCTTTAATTTATACCTGAGGAAAGAGAAGTTCAGCATTTCTCAGAAGACAATCCAGAAAGGGTTCTTGCCCTGCTCCCCACCACTGCATGCTGGCAAGTTAGTAACCAAAGGTTGTCCCCTGCTATGGAATGGGATCTGGCCACATCAAGGTCACCAAACCACAGAATCACAGAATCAATAAGGTTGGAAAAGACCTCAAGGATCATCAAAGTCCAACCTGTCACCTCATGACTACTAAACCATGAAGCAGGGGCACTAATGAGAGCTGAACTCAAGCAGGTCACTGAGTGACCAAGCCCATGTGGGTTGCCACCTGCTCACCTCACTGAGGCCACAAGAGTTTCACTGGAGACTTGCACTGGGAAAGCCTCTTCACTCTGGGGGTGCTAGAGCCCTGGAGCTGCCCAGAGAGGTTGTGGAGTCTCCTTCTCTGCAGAGATTCCAACCCGCCCTGGCCAATATGGTCCTGGGCAAGCTGCTGTGGGTGCCCTGGTTTGGCAGGGGGCTTGGACTGGATGATTCCCAGAGGTGCCTTCCAGCCCCCCACCATGCTGGGGTTCTGTGAAAGCAGGGAGGGAACGGGGGATGGATATTACCACCTGTGACCTGTGTCTGTGCCCCCCAAGCTGGCCACCTTGAAGCAGTGATCCACTCACCCAGGCCGACAGGTGAACACCACCACTGACTCCAAGAGGAACTCCTTGGCATCCACATCCCCATTGGCTATGGTGGGAGCAAGACAGTGCTGCCCTAGAGGGATGGCAAGCAGCACAGGAATGACTTCAACCCCTGAGGTGAGCACCACCCAGATTTGAGAGCAAGCCCTCAGGCACAGATCCCTCAGCCAAGAGAGGACAGGAACAGAGCTACTCACGGGTACAGAAGTCTGGGTCTGCAGACCAGGTTGTGTTATCCAGACAAGTGACATCAGAGGACTTTCCTCCTGCTGCAGCATAGCCTGGCTTACACTGATAGCTCAGCACAGTTCCAGCAGGAGAGCTCTCACCAACAGCCAGCAGCAGCTTGGCGAAGGGGAATTGTGGAGCAGGACCACAGTAGACTAACAATGAGAGACCACAGCAAGGTTGGTTTAGAGGAGAGCACCCAAAGGGGCTGAGTAAGGACAGCCAGCAGCACATTTGGCAGCACACAACATTTTAACCTGCTTGGGGTTCAGGGTCTGGCATAGAGTCAGCAAACAGCAGCACATATCACACTTCCCAACCAAACTGAGCCTGTGATAAAGCTCTCTAGGAACATCCAGCCCAACCATCAACCCAACACCACCATGCCCACTAAACCTTGTCCCCAAGTGTCACGGCCACACCTCTCTTGAACATCTCCAGGGATGGGGACTCCACCTAGGCAGCCTGTCCCAATCCCTGACCACTCTTGCAGCAAAGAAATTTTTCCTGATAGCCAACCTACCCCTCCCCTGGTGCAACTTGAAGCCATTTCCTCTTGTTGTATCACCTGGGAGAAGGAGTTGACCCCCACCTCACTGCAACCTCCTCTCAGGGAGCTGTGGAGAGCAGTGAGCTCTCCCCTCAGCCTCTTCTCCAGACTAAACAACCCCAGTTCCTTTGCTTCATCAGTGAGAAGATGGAGATGGGGCAGCACCTCTGCCTCACACAGGCTCCTTCACTGACCACAACCCAACCTGCAGCACCTTGATTCAGCACAGCTCAGGAGCCAAATCTCCCCAGGTAGGTCTGGAAGCTGGTGAAGCAAGTCTGTCAGGTGGAGCAAGGAACTTCTGCCTCTCCTTTCAGTGCATTTCTGGATCATTTGCTCTGCACAAATAAACAGCTTCAGGTCTAAATTAACTGGGCTGGGGCTGGCTCACTGAGGACCCAACTTTATTGTGGCCTTCCAGTATCTGAAGGGGGCCTACAAGAAAGCTGAGGAGGGAGGTTTTAGGGTTTCAGGTAATGATAGGACTAGGGGGAATAGAAAAAATGGGTAGATTTAGATTGGATGTTAGGAAGAAATTCTTCACCATGGGGGTGGTGAGACACTGGCACAGGTTGCCCAGGGAGGTGGTGCAAGCCTCATCCCTGGAGGTTTTTGCAGCCAGGCTGGATGTGGCTGTGAGCAACCTGCTGTGGTGTGAGGTGTCCCTGCCCATGGCAGGGGGGTTGGGACTGGCTGAGCCTTGAGGTCCCTTCCAGCCCTGACAATTCTCTGATCCTCTGCAAGGCCGTGGCTGCAAGTGCTGAAGGTTTGGGTGCTGACCTGCTCAGCAGCTCTTTGAGCTGCTTCACTGCAATTGCTGAAGGAAATAAGTTGGTACTCACTTGGGTCACACGTTGGCAGAGGTGGATTCCAGTTACTGTCTGCTTCACAAGTAACTACACTGCTGCCACTCAGCAGGTGATGAGGCTGGCACTCAAATGTCACTGTGTTTTTGTATGTGTGCTTGGTGCCAAAGCCAGACAGCCTTTTCCCATTGGGCACTTCTGGGTTCTTACAGCTGACCACTGGAAATGAAGAGAGGAAGAATATTACAAGGAGGAGAAGCCCAGCAGGGATACTGCACTATGTGAGCAGCTCACAAAGAGCTCTGGACTGCTTCCTGAGCTCTGGAACCATCTCCCTGGGCAGCCTCTTCCAGTGCCTGACCACCCAGGGAAGAAATATTTCATAATGTCCAACCCAAACCTTCCCTGGTGCAACTTGAGGCCATTTCTTCTTGTCCTATCACTTGTTACTGGGGATAAGAGACCAACCCCCACCTGGCTTCAGTTGTAGAGCTCCAGGGAGCTACAGAGAGCAATGAGCTCTCCCCTCAGCCTCCTCTTCTCCAGACTAAACACCCCCAGGTCCCTCAGCTGCTCCTCCCCAGCCTTGTTCTCCAGACCCTTCCCTAGCTTTGTTGCCCTTCTCTGGACCTGCTCCAGCCCCTCCATGTGCTTCTGGGAGTGAGGGGCCCAAAACTGAACCCAGTATTCAAGCTGCAGCCTCACCAGTGCCCAGTCCAGGGGCACAACCACTTCCCTACTCCTGCTGGCCACGCTATTGCTGATCCAGGCCAGGATGCTATTGGCCTTCATGGCCATCTGAACACACACTGGCTCATGTTCATCTGGCTGTCTACCAGCACCCCCAGAATCAGAGGAGGGAAGAGTAATAAAGTCAATAGAATAAGGAGAGGAAGCATTTACCTCTGCATTCAGGGGCTGGACCACTCCACACTCCCTCAAGGTTCTCATCCATTGTGCAGTGAATTGTGGCCTCTCCAATAAGAGCAAAACCTTTGTTGCAGCTGTAGGTTGCAGTCATGCCAAAGGTGAAGTCTCCTTCCCCATCAGTCACCTGCCCATTCTCTATCTTGGGAGGTTGTAAACAGGGAATAACTGCACGGCAAAGCAACAGCAAGAACATGCAAGAACATTTCCATTCAATCACAGAAGGGTAGGGGTTGGAAGTCACCTCTGGAGATCATCCAGTCCAACCCTGCTACTAAAGCAGAGGCACCCACAGCAGCTTGCCCAGCATCACAATGGCCAGAGGGGGTTGGAATCTCTGCAGAGAAGGAGACTCCACAACCTCTCTGGGCAGCCTGCTCCAGGGCTCCAGCACCCTCACACTAAAGAAGTTTCTCCTCTTGTTGAGGTGAAACTCCCAGGGTCCTATTTCATGTCCATTGCCTCTCATCCTATCACAGGACACCACTGAGAAGAGCCTGGCCCCATCTTCCTGACACCCACCCTTCAGATAGCTACAAACATTGCTCAGCTCCCCTCTGGGGCTGCTCTTCTCCAGGCTCTCAGCCCCAGGGCTCTCAGCCTTTCCTCCTCACAGCCCCAAGCCCCTCAGCATCCTTGTAACCTCCATTGGACTCTCTCCAGTATTTCCCTGTCCCTCCACCCTGCTGTGCTCCACTCCAGCAGCTCTGTTGTGGTGTCACAGTGCTGAGGAAGAGATGCACACAAAGCATTGCTTACTGGTGCAGTATGGAATGTTGTCCCAGGAAACTTGAGAGCCTTCAAGCACACAGGTGGCAGTTGGCTTCCCAACCAATCGGTACCTGAGGGAAGGAAAGGTTGAATTTCTTGGAAAATAGGGGAAAAAACCCTAAGGGAATTCAGAAAGTTATAGTCTCTAATGGCATTCTCTGGAGGAGCTGAACCCTAGATCACAGAATGACAGGGAGAGGAGGGGACCTCTGGAGATCATCCAGTCCAAACCCCCTGCTCCAGCAGGGCACCCACAGCAGCTTGCCCAGGAGCACAATGGCCAGGGGGGGTTGGAAGCTCTGCAGAGAAGGAGACTCCAAAACCTCTCTGGGCAGCCTGCTCCAGGGCTCCAGCCCTGGAAAGAAGTTTCTCCTCCTGTTCAGATGGAATTTCTTATGTTCAAGTTTGTGCCCATTGCCCCTTGTCCTGTCCCTGGGCACCACTGATAAAAGCCTGGCCCCATCCTTCTGCCTCCCACCCTCAATACTTAAGTATTGATCAACACTGATGCATGATGGTTTAGATGGAACTTCTTACATTCACAGCACCATGACCAAGATGCCATCCCCATCCTGAGTCTGTTCAGCCCCATGCTGTGCAGTGACAGATCCAAAAAGCAGCTTCTTGCCTGAGCAGAGCTGGGTGGCACCAAGGCACCATAACCACTCCCTTTCCCTCTCATCCACTCCTGGCATCCCCAGGACCCCACCACCCTCTTTTTCCTGAGACCCTTTAGGTAAGATGTGGAGAACCAGACCCACCACACAACAGCAAACACTGAATTGTTAACAACCACCAACAGGAAAGGCACAAAATCTGCAAGATTTGCAATCTGCTGAGGCCATGATCTCAGGAGCAGAAGATTTGACAGCAAGAGCAGGAAAGAGCCTGACCCCCACAACTCCAAACACCTCTCACCATGACTCTGTTTGCCAAAGGAAACAACCCCCAGCTATTAAAAGCCTCTGAGGCTCCCAAGGGTGCTGTCACCCAGCCTCAGCTCCATCAAGCAGCCAATGCTTACCCATAGTTACAGGTGTAGGTTATTGTTGACCCAAACAGGAGGTTGGTTGTGAACTCAAAGTTGCCATTTGTGAGCTCTGGTGGGCCACACGACTTTCCTGCAAGGGCAGGTGACCAGCATCAGCTTTATTGTACAGCAGGATGGGGAACAGCAGGTGACAGTGCTGCTCAGTGTCACTACAGCCTCAGTAACCTTGTGGCAGGCACCTCACTTCCCCCATGAGCAAGCACCAGCACTTGGAGGAAAGGCACAAGATCCATGTTAGTGTCTGAGGAACTAGAAGGTACAGAATCGTGGACTGGGTTTGGTTGGAAAAGACTTTCAAGCCCATCCAGTCCAACCTTTCTCTCACTCTACCAAGGCTGGTGCCAAACCATGGCCCTCAGCACCACATCTCTGCCTCTTTGAAACACCTCCAGGGATGGGGATTCAGCCACCTCACTAAGAGCCTATTCCAATGCTTGAGAACCCTTTCAGAGAAAAAGTTTCTTCTAATGTCCAACCTAAACCTCCCCTGGTGCAATTGAGGCCATTTCTTCTTGTCCTATCACTTGTTACTAGGGAAGAAGATTCTTGACTCTCCCCTTGCTCAAACCTCCTTTCAGGGAGTTGTAGAGAGCCACAAGGTCTCCCCTCAGCCTCCTTTTCTCCAGCCTAAACACCCCCAGTTCCTTCAGCTGCTCCTCACCAACCCTGTTCTCCAGACTCTTCACCACCTTTGTTGCTCTTCTCAGAACACACTCCAGCCCTTCAACATCCTTCCTGGGGTGAGGGGCCCAAAACTGAACCCAGCACTCAAGGTGTGACCTCACCAGTGCCCAGGACAGGATAATCAGTGCCTTGCTCCTGCTGGCTGCAGTAGTCAAAACACAAATTAAAAGCAAACAGAACCTACAAATAAAGCTGAGGACAGATAAGAAAATCCAAGGGCTTTATGCTTGCTATGAAAGGAGACTGATAAAAGACTTCAGTGGGCTTAGGGCAGAAGTCTGGATCTACAGGGAGAGGAAATAGCACAAAGAAGGGGCTGGAAACGGACCCACTGACCACACTAGGGCCAGCAGAGGTCCATTACCATGGGGACAAGAGGCTCCCACAGCTTTTCTCACACCACACCTTGTGCCTGTGTGAATCCCTCACAGCATTTACACTGTCAGCTGCTGGCAAAGCAGTTATGAAGGGCAGAGATCACCTCCCAGAGATCAACGTCTCAAAGTGAAAAAGGCAAGCCCAGGAAGGAAGAGTGAGCATGTTCTCAGCTGCCCTAAGATGAGCAACCGGGGACCATCCATCCCAACTGTCCTGAACCACGAGTGGGGGCCAGGATACAGAAGGGACCCTCTGCCTCCTTCCCCAGTCCCTTGAAGGAAGAACTCACCGATGCAGAAGTCAGGCTGGGCAGCCCAGGTGGAGTTGGTGTCACAGGTGACCAGGGGTGACTTGTCCTTGTCCATGGTGTACCCTGGGCGGCATCTGTACTTCAGCCTGGTCCCCACGGAGTAGGAGGGCTGCGTGGGCACAGGAGGCTCAGCAAAGACAAACCTTGGGGGCTGCTGGCAGTCACCTGCAGGCAGGAGGGTGATGGATGATCCATGGGGGGCTTCTCCTCAACCCTTCCCCACCCAGCCCCAGACTCCATCCCTGTGGAGACCCAGCCCCACACGACCCCAACCTCATCCCCAACCCCACCGATCCCCAGCCTCGTCCCCAGCCCCACCCATCCCCATCCCCATGCAGCCCCAGCCCCGCTCACCCCCGGCGCCGGGCAGCAGCAGTAGCAGCAGCCCCGCACCGAGCCAGCACAGAGCCACGACCAGGCCTTCTCCCGCCGTCTGTGCCTTTCCCGGTGTCGCTCCCGGTCCCATTCTTTCTCCTGGTCTCGGTGCCAGTCCCTTTCCTGGTCCTGGTCCTAGTTCTTCTCCTGGTGTCGGTCCCTTTCCCGGTGCCGGTCCTTATCCTAGTGTCGTCTCCTTTTCCCAGTGCTGCGCTCGATCCCGCGATTTCTTCTACCGGTCCCGGTGCCGGTCCAAGCCCTTTTTCCTCTGCCGGTGCCTCTCCCGGAGCGATGCGCAGCGCAGGGCGCAGCCCTTTCCGGGGCGGGTAGGGGCCGGGCCAGACCTGGCTGCTAGCACCGCTGCAGCCCCTTGGGATTTGGGGTCTATTTTTGGGGCTCTCCAGGAAAATGTGAGACTTGGGCTTTGCCGGGCCGCCGGGGGGCTGCGGGACGGCTCCGGTCCCTCCTCCTTCTCCTTGGTCGGATGCGAATGGTGTCGCTTAACAACCGAGAAGCGGCGGAACCGGGACTGCTGCTGGGCTCGGGGAATTCTTCCCAGTGTTCCCAGTGCTCTTTCCTCCAGTTCCTCCCCAGCAGGGTGCGGCTGAGCTCCAGTCATAAAGGGAGGGTTTGACCGAGGGTGAGTAACCAACCCACGACCTGGCTAACCTTGAGCTGTTCCGTACGCACCAGGGATCTTTGCTCTCCCATGGTCTGCCCTTGCTCCTCAATTGAGGCTCTCCCTTAGAAGGCATTTGTCCTTCACTGCACCTCTCCTTCCACGTCGGCAAGGTGAGGTTTAGAGCATGCTTGAGGGTACCACCGGGCACCCCTGGAACAGCCCCCGCTGCCTCCAGACCCGTGTCTAAAGGGATGAGCAAAAGGGCAGAGCGAAGGATGGCAGCAGGACATGGGACACCTCAGCTGCTTGCATGGCTGTTGCCTCTTCCTCTCCCCAAAGCAGGGAATCATAGAAGGCATTGGGTTGGAAAGGACCTCTGGAGGTCATCCAGCCCACCCCCCTGCAGTCAGCAGGGACATCCCCAACTAGATCAGGTTGCTCAGAACCTCATCAAGCCTGACTTCAAATGTAATACGAGGATGGTATCCACCAGCACAAGCCCGTGGAAACGTGCTGTGTCCCAGTTCAACAGCAAACACAACAGCAGGATCAGAAAACTGAGCTGCACCTCCCTGTCCTGCCCAGAGTACTGCTCCTCTGCTGCCAGAACACCAAAAATCCCAGGGTGGAGGGGGTTGGAAGGGACCTCGGGGGATCATCCACTCCAACCCCCCTGCTAGAGCAGGATCACCTGGAGTAAACCAAAAAGTAAAGCAGAAAAGCCCTTTTACAGCCCCTGCCTTATCACTATTAATTTTGTCCCCATGCCAAGACAAAACACAGAGCCCAAGCCACCAAACACCGAGCAGGGAGCACTTAGTGCAACCCCCTGAGCTCCTTGCTGAAGCTGCAGCCTGGGTTTGGGGTACAGGATATGACCAGTACAGGAATAATTGGGTTGAGCCAAGAGAAGGTCACACCTGGAGCAGAGCACACACGTTCCCCACACCACCCTGGTGCTGCCTGGGGTGGAAATGGGCTCTGCTCCAGCAGTGCTGCCTCACTTGTGTCATCAGAATTCCCAGGAAAGGCTGGGCAATGCTATGGAAAATAGTACAACCCCAGGAGCAGTTATCTGAGCAGAGAGAGCCAGCAAAGAAGGAAGCTGCAAAATCATTCTGAGGGCTCTGTATCTGCCTACAGCTCCCTGAAGGGAGGTTGGAGTCAGATGGGGGTTGGTCTCTATCACCTAGGTGATAGAATGAGAGGAAATGGCCTGAAATTGTGCCAGGGAAGGGTTAGGTTGGAGATGAGGAAACATCTGTTTGCTGAAAGAGTGGTCAGGGATTGGAACAGGCTGCCCAGGGAGGTGGTGGACTCAACATCCCTGGAGGGCTTCAAGAAAGCTGTGGCCATGGCACTTGGGGCCATGGTTTGGTGGCCATGGTGGTGTTGGGTTGAGAGTTGGACTCAATGATCTTAGAGGTCTCTTCCAACCAAAAGAATTCTATGATTCCAGGGGAAGGTTTGATTAGTGAACATGAAAAACAAGAACCCCAACCCCCAGGCAGGACACCAGCACTGCTGATTTGCTGTTCCTTTTATTTACAGACCTGTTGGATAATCAATCCTGGCATTGTCACACTCCTAGCTGCACAGTAGTGAAGGAACCTCAGTGAATAAAAAAAAACAAAACAAAACCCAAAACAAAAAAAACACAGGAGTTTAAAGAAATGCCAGGAAATCTTGCAGCATAGTGCAAAGAAGGTAGGAAATTATTTTCCTGGTGGAAAGAAATGTTCAGTGACATTTGGGAGAGGCTGCCCAGGGAGGTGGTGGAGTCCCCATCCCTGGAGGGGTTCAAGAAATGTGTGGCCATGGCACTTGGGGCCATGGTTTGGTGGCCATGGTGGTGTTGGGCTGATGGTTGGACTCAATGATCCTAGAGGGCTGTGCCAACCAGAACGATTCTATGATTCTGTGGCTTTAAAGCCTCACTGAGAGAGTTGCAAAAGTAGTTTTTTCATACTTAAAAACAAACAAAAAAGGTAGGCATTGAAGCACGATGGAGCTGGATTGGATTTCATCTTCCTGCTTCTTCAGCGTGAAATTCTTGACTGTGAAGTCAGCCACTTGACCTCAGGCTGCCTTATTGCACTTAGAACTTCACTCCTGGCAACGTCAGGACCTAGTGTGGCAACTCTCCCTGCCCTCCAACAGCTTCCTGCTCCTAAGGATGCTTCAGCCCTCAGCATTTACCCTGCAGGAGGGAAAGGAGCAGTTAATGGGGGTTAGCTGCTGGGTGCTGCATCCCCTCACCCCTGAGAGGAGTGAACTTTGCAGCTTCTGGTTTGGGACACCTTGGCCCCAGCCACGGTGACCAGAAGGGTCCTTTGGGTGCTCCCCAGGCAGGTCCCTACCTTGGGTTCCTGGCACAGGTGGGTGTGGCTGGGCACCATGCAGGTGGGGCAGAGGTGGCAGCTGGGGCTGAGGGGGGGAATGAGGTGTCCTGGGGTCCCCTCCCTGGCCAGGGGACACACAGGGCTGCTGGCTGTGTCACTGTGGACGTGGGAGAGGTGCAGTCGGTCAGCGCAGGGAGAGCAGATGGGACCCTGTGGGCTGTGGGGAGAGAACCAAGGGTGAGCCTTGATGGGCTTGAGTCAGAAAGTGCTGCTCCAACGCAGGCTGCAGCACCCACAGAGCTCCTTTGATGAGCAGTCTCAAAGATCTTCACTTTTTAGAGTCAAACAAGCAGCAGCTGATGAGCACAGAACCCAAAGAGCTGGCCCAGGGTTGGGTCCAACACCAAGTGAGGGTGGCTGAGGAGCAGACACCCAAGGAAACCACACAAGTGTTGTCCAGGCAAACCTCACCCCAGTGTCCCCTGCCTTTGCTTGCACCATGCTTTGATCCTGGCACCATGCTTTGATCCTGGCACCAAGCCATAAGCATGGAGAGCCAACACTTACCCACCTCCACCACTGGTTTGAGTGGTTAACTGAGCTTTGAGGATGCTCAGCACACACCAGGGTTCCTCATACTCACCCCTGCTCCTGCTGCTGGGGCCACCCTGGCTGCTCCCTGGGTGCCACAGAGTAGCTGTCACCCTGGCCAAGGTGGGCACGGAGCCATCTTTCACAGATGGGGCAGATGTGGTGGCTGCTGAGGAGAAGCACTGTTGAGGGCATGCACTGAGTCTCTCTAAACCACCACGAAGCTCAGCACCTCCATCTTCCCTGCTACTGAGGAACCATCCAGAGCAGGATGAACCCCCGGAATTAGCTACCACAACCCTCCCTTGCTTTGCTAAAATGCAGGAGATCTTTCTTTGGTTCTTCTGAAACACCACAAAATGCAGATTCTCCTTACAGCCAGACCCACCCCCAGGGCCCAACCTCATCTCCTCAAACCCAACAAAGCTTCAGCTTGGAGCTGCCCCCAGAGCAGAGCAGAGCAGAGCAGGAGTGCAAGGGGCAGCTGCAGGTGTTGCAGGGCACAGCACACCACAAGGACAGGAGGAGGTAGGTAGATTCAGATTGGATGTTAAGAAGAAGTTTTACATCATGAGGGTGGTGAGACACTGGCACAGGTTGCCCAGGGAGGTGGTGGAAGCTTCATTCCTGGAGGTGTTTAAGGCCAGGCTGGATGTGGCTCTGAGCAACCTGCTGTGGTGTGAGGTGTCCCTGGGCATGGCAGGGGGGTTGGAACTGGCTGAGCCTTGAGGTCCCTTCCAACCCTGACAGTTCTATGAGGAGAAAAAAATGCTGAATGCCTTTTGAAAGCACTGAGAGAACAAAGCACCCCCAAAACTGCCCAGAGCTCCTCTGTTTTGGGGGGGTGGGAGAGGGGGAAAGCAGAGATGAGTGTTCTAAAAGTGATGAAATGCTGCAAGACACACAACAAAGACAGGAAAACAGTAGGAATAAACAGGGGAGGGGGAGTGGAATTATGTTCAGCTCTGCTCTGCAATGATTTCGGTTCCAGCCCACCCTGACAGCTGTATTTTTAAGTGGAAGACAGACCTGCTGTGGTCCCTGGGCTGGTTTACTTCATGTTGCTCAGGAAGAGCTTCTCCTGTGTCCTCATCCCTCTTCACCTCTGCAGCTTCGGCAGGGATGCTGAATGCAGAGAGAGAGGAGTTGGAGTTGTTCAGCCTGCAGAAGGGAAGGCTCCAGGGAGACCTTAGAGCCTTCCAGTGCTTAAAGCAGGTGAGAGAAAAGCTGGGGACAGACATTTTAGCAGGGCCTGTTGTGACAAGGACAAGGGGTGATGGGTTTAAGCTAAAAGAGGGACATTTAGGCTGGAGAGAAGAAAGAAGTTTTTCATGCTGATGGTGGTGAGAGCCTGTCCCAGGTTGCCCAGAGAGGTGGGAGCTGCCCCAGCCCTGGCACCATCCCAGGTCAGGTTGGTTGAGGCTCTGAGCAACCTGCTCTAGTTGCTGACTGCAGGAGGTTGGACTGGATGAGCTTTAAAGGTCCCTTCCCACCCAAACCTGTCTGTGATCCTAAGCCAACCTGAAGCCCCCCAAAGGCCTGGCTTCCCCAGCAAGACTACTGCCCTCAGAACAACTTCTTCCTAAACCAGCCAATACTTTCCACTGCTAAAACCAGACTAAACCCAAAGGAATTCAGACTACAAGCTCTGCTCTGTCCATCTACAGATACTCTCTACCCTGCAAGTGGTTCCTTTCTCCCTGGTTTATTTTACATGGACCCATGCTAGGGGAGCAGGACCCCCCTCCCTGGAGGTGTTCAAGGCCAGGTTGGATGAGGATTTGAGCAACCTGGGCTGGTGGGAGGTGTCCCTGCCCATGGCAGGGGCTTGGAACTGGCTGATCTTTAAGGTCCCTTCCAACCCAAACCATTCCATGAATCTCTAAGTGCCTGGCCAGCTGCAGTACCTTGTGGCTGTGAGGCTCCAGCTCTCCCTGTCCCCCATGCTGGGGACTGAGTAGATGAGTGGTGAGCCAGGCAGGACACTCAGCATCTCCTCACAGGTGTCACAGTCCTGGTCCCCAGGCTGGGCACGAGGAGCCAGGGCAGCGTGCAGCTTCTCTTTACACATGGGACACACGTGGCAACTCGTGGTGTGGCTGTGGATGATGGAGAAAGATGAGGAGAATCCCTCCTGCCCAGCACTGAGAGCAGCTGGTGGACACCAAACCATCCCAGGAAGCAGGCACCACCACTTCAGTGGCTGCCAGCACAGAGGTGTTGGCATTTCAGAGCTGGAACAAAGCTGGAAGTGGGGAGGTTCAGGCTGGACATGAGGAAGAAGTTCTTCCCCATGAGAGTGGTGAGAGCCTGGAATGGGTTGTGCAGGGAGGTGGTTGAGGCTCCATCCCTGGAGGTGTTTGCAGCCAGGCTGGATGAGGCTCTGGCCAGGCTGATCTGTGTGAGGTGTCCCTGCCCATGACAGGGGGGTTGGAACTGGATGAGCCTTGTGGTCCCTTCCAACCCTGACTGATTCTATGATTTAAGATTCTATGATTCAGAATCCAAAGTTGTAGGAAGATGTGCCACAGTGGTGTGGTCAGGCATGCCAAGCTTTGTGCCTAGGAATAACACCAGTGGGTGGAACCAAGGAGCTTTGGGGGCAGGAAACCTACCAAAAATAGAACTGCCAGGTCATGAGCTGCTTCTCAGCATCCACCACCTCTGGGTGCATTGGTGGATCCCTGCCCTCCATCTCCTGCTTTTGTAAAGGCAGGTTGGAAGAGCTGGGGAGACAGAAAGGGGAAAAGCCATGGAATGAAGAGTCTTTAGCAAGATGGAAAAGCAGTATTAATTGTGCAAGTATCCACTGGAGGGAGTGACTGTCAGGGGTTGAAAGGGAGCACTGTTATCCTTCAGGAATGTCATGCTTCAGGCTCACTTACTGGGCTTTCTTCCCTTTCTTTCTCAGGATGATCCAAGCTAGAAGTCCAAGGGCTATTAGGGGAACTAAGAAACAGACAAGTTAGAAAACAAACCAACCAACCCTGGTCTCTCCCTGGAGGTGCTCAAGGCCAGGGTGGATGAGGCCTTGAGCAACCTGGGCTAGTGGGAGGTGTCCCTGCCCATGGCAGGGGGTTGGAAGGGGATGATCTTTGAGGTCCCTTCCAACCCAACCCAGTCTGTGATTTTCAGTTTAAAACTACTTACCAATGCAACATGGGATGAGGACAGCTGCTAGAGAAGAAAAGAAATTGGTGTTAAAAGCATGAAGCCAACAGTGCTGCTGATGAGTGAACAGAGAATTTCCTTCATCTTTGCCCACAGAATCATCTTGGCCAAACCCTGGTGACCATAACACTGCTGAGAAGACAAAATGCTATAAGCCAAACTGCCATTAACTACTACCCACATCACCAGGCTCTTCCTGAGTCCCTCACCCTGCCCCTCTCCACTGATGGAGCTGAGGTCTGTAGGTTCATCTTCCTGAGTCCCTCACCCTGCCTGTCTCCACTGATGGAGCTGAGGTCTGTAGGTTCATCTTCCTGAGTCCCTCACCCTGCCTCTCTCCACTGATGGAGCTGAGGTCTGTAGGTTCATCTTCCTGAGTCCCTCACCCTGCCTCTCTCCACTGATGGAGCTGAGGTCTGTAGGTTCATCTTCCTGAGTCCCTCACCCTGCCTCTCTCCACTGATGGAGCTGAGGTCTGTAGGTTCATCTTCCTGAGTCCCTCACCCTGCCTCTCTCCACTGATGGAGCTGAGGTCTGTAGGTTCATCTTCCTGAGTCCCTCACCCTGCCTCTCTCCACTGATGGAGCTGAGGTCTGTAGGTTCATCTTCCTGAGTCCCTCACCCTGCCTCTCTCCACTGATGGAGCTGAGGTTCATAGATTCATCTAATTCCACCCTCAGCAATGTCCAAATGCAGCCAAGATAACATCATGGCCTCTACTGAGGTGCTTGGCTGCACAGAAGGAGATTCAAGCATCCAAATCCCACCTTGTGCTGTGTCAGGTAAGGAGTCCCTCAGCTGGGAGCAGGGAGGAAAAAGGGCATTAAGCCTGGGAACAAGCCTGTGTGATCCTCAGAAACTGGGAGATGGACCCAGCAGAAGGAATGCAGGTGGCACAGTGAGAGCAGAAAGCCAATGGCATGTGAAGTCCTGGGTGTCCAGACAAAAGGACTCTGAGGCTGAAAGCCTCTCCTGGCTCCTTACCTAGCCAAGAAGCAGTCCCTGCTCTCTTCTCTTCCGAGGCTGCTGTGATGAGAGAAACAAAGACAGGAAAACCACTCCAAATGTTATGCATTCTCCACCTTTCCAGGATCTTCAGGATAGCTCAGTGAGGAGCACATGCAGCACGGGCAGGGGACTTGTGGAAGAGTCACACAGGGACCTCTTGGTCACCACAAGCCTCATGGCTAGGAGGGAGCTGCTGTCCCACTTGGCTGTGTTGCCCAGGTCTTGTTTGCCATTAAATACAAACCCACTGGAATCAGAGAATCATGGAATGGTTTGGGCTGGAAAGGACATTTAGGATCATTGAGTCCAACCATTCTCTAACTCTACTGAGTCTGGTGCTAAGCCCTGGCCCTCAGCACCACATCTCTGTGTCTTTTCAACACCTCCAGGGATGGTGACTTCACCACCTCCCTGGGCAGCCTGTTCCAGTCTTTGAGAACCCTTTCAAGTCAAGAAGTTTCAACCAAAACCTCCCCTGATGCAGCTTGAGGCCATTTCCTCTCCTCCTCTCACTTGTCACGAGTGAGAAGAGACCAACCCCAACCTGGCTCCAACCTCCTTTCAGGGAGTTGTAGAGAGCCAGAAGGTTTCCCCTCAACATCTTCAGAAAGGTTTAGGCCACCAGCTTGGGCAGTCACTGACACACTTCACCCTGGTTATTAAAATTCTGACTGTTCCTCTTGAAGGGTAAAATGCCCAAGAGTGCACAGCTGTGCTCAGGGTCCTCTGCAGCAGAGCCTGGTGCCTTGCACAGCAGAGACCTGCTCACCATCACTGCTGGAAGGAGATGCTGCACCCCTGGAAGCTGCTCCCTGCCTGCCCAGACTGTGCTCCCTCCCTTGCTGGGAGCAGGAATTTAGGAGTAAGTCACTGCACAGCAAGAAAGACTCCTGGAGAGCAGGATGTGGCCCCAGCACTGCTCACCTCTGCATTCAGGAGGAGCCCCACTCCAGGAGCCATCGATCCCATTCTCCATCACACAGCGAAGAGTTCCACGGCCCACGAGCTGGAGCCCAGGCTCACAGCTGTACAGCACAACCACATTGTGGGTGAACTCCTCCAAGCTGCTGCCATTGTGATTCCCATTGGGAACAAGAGGAGGTGGAGGGCAAGAAATAGCTGGGGGAGAAAAAAACATTCATGAGGTGACCCCTGGGATGCTCCTCTGAAGAGAGGATGATCCAAGGGCTGCTCATGTTGCACCAGTGGCAGGAGCAGAGGCTGAATGGGAGCATTTCCCACCCCCTTGGCACACAATGGCTTGGGGTGACCCCCAGCCTGCTGTCCTGCATGCCCAGGGGCAGGACACTGCGACACCAGCACCACTGGCTGCTCACCTGTGGCAGTCTCCAAGGAAGAAGGCACCAGTGGTGCTGCTGGGCAGTTCCTGCTTCCAGCACAGCAGCATCTCCTTCCCACAGAGCCCCAGCTGCAGTTAGTGCACTCTCCCCTCCAACCCAGGCTTGCAAGATTTGGTGTTTGCAGTCAACTGCTGGACACCTTCACTTACCCCAACACGTTGGAAGTTCACTCCAGACAGCTTCATCTCCCCTTAGGGAGCACCAGACAAGAGGTGAAACTCCCTTTAATGTGTACCTGCAGGGGTGAAAGCACAGCAATAGATCAGCTGCCCCCTCCCTGGAGGTGCTCAAAGCCAGGCTGGATGAGGCCTTGAGCAACCTGGGCTAGTGGAAGGTGTCCCTGCCCATGGCAGGGGGGTTGGAACTGGATGATCTTTAAGGTCTCTTCCAACCCAACCCATTCTATGATTTGTTGTTGTCACCAACCAAGACCATGTCACCCCAGAGAGGTGCTGAGGACTTGACAGGCAAAGTCCTTTGTCCCATCTCACACACCAGTGACCCTGGCCAGGAGACTGGGAGGCAGTGGGCAGCTGGCTTCGCACTCACCCAGGGTCACAAACTACCACTGCTTCTGCATGGAGCAGATGATCCTTTGCCATGACTCTGCCATGCTGTGGATTTGCTGGGACACCACAAGACTTCCCTGGAAAAGAGTAAGATGGTCCTTAAGACACTACAAGGGTGGGAAGAAGCTCAGAGGTGTACTTTCCATGAGAGTATGGTGAGGTCACAGCAGTACTGAGATGTCACACCAGTATGGTGAGGTCACACCAGTATGGAGAGGTCACACCAGAATGGAGGTGTCAAACCAGTATGGAGAGGTCACACCAGTATGGAAGTGTCACACCAGCATGGAAGTGTCACACCAGTATGGTGAGGCCACACCAGTATGGAGAGGCCACACCAGTATGGAAGTGTCACACCAGTATGGAAAGGTCACACCAGTATGGTGAGGCCACACCAGTATGGAGAGGCCACACCAGTATGGAGGTGTCACACCAGTATGGAGGTGTCACACCAGTATGGAGAGGTCACACCAGTATGGAGGTGTCACACCAGCATGGAAGTGTCACACCAGTATGGTGAGGCCACACCAGTATGGAGGTGTCACACCAGTATGATGAGGTCACACCAGTATGGAGGTGTCACACCAGTATGGAGAGGTCACACCAGTATGGAGAGGTCACACCAGTATGGAGGTGTCATACCAGTATGGTGAGGTCACACCAGTATGAAGGTGTCACACCAGTATGGAGAGGCCACACCAGTACAGTGAGAGCACACCAGTATGGAGAGGCCACACCAGTATGGAGGTGTCACACCAGTATGGAGGAGTCACACCAGTATGGAGGGGTCACACCAGTATGGAGAGGTCACACCAGTATGATGAGGTCACACCAGTATGGAGAGGCCACACCAGTATGGAGAGGTCACACCAGCATGGAGGTGTCACACCAGTATGGAGGTGTCACACCAGTATGGAGGGGTCACACCAGCATGGAGGTGTCACACCAGTATGGAGGTGTCACACCAGTATGGAGAGGTCACACCAGTATGGAGAGGTCACACCAGCATGGAGGTGTCACACCAGTATGGAGAGGTCACACCAGTATGGAGAGGTCACACCAGTATGGAGGTGTCACACCAGTATGGAGAGGTCACACCAGCATGGAGGTGTCACACCAGTATGGAGGTGTCACACCAGTATGGAGAGGTCACACCAGTATGGAGAGGTCACACCAGTATGATGAGGTCACACCAGTATGGTGAGGTCACACCAGTATGGAGGGGTCACACCAGTATGGAGAGGTCACACCAGTATGGAGAGGTCACACCAGTATGATGAGGTCACACCAGTATGGTGAGGTCACACCAGTATGGAGGGGTCACACCAGTATGGAGAGGTCACACCAGCATGGAGGTGTCACACCAGTATGGAGGTGTCACACCAGTATGGAGAGGTCACACCAGCATGGAGGTGTGCCAAGAGCTTGCAGCAATAGGACAAGAGGCAATGGCTTTGATCTAGAAGAGGGGAGATTGAGAGTGGAGATGAGGAAGAAATTCTTTCCAGTAAGGGTGGGGAGACACTGGAACAGGTTGCCCAGGGAGGCTGTGGATGTCCTCCCTGGAGGTGTTCAAGGCCAGGCTGGATGAGGCCCTGAGCAAGCTGGGCTGGTGGGAGGTGTCCCTGCCCACGGCAGGGGGGTTGGGTGATCTTTAAGATCCTTTCCAACCCAACCCATTCCATGAATCCCTGAAGCACCATGGAGACACTCACTGTGACACAGCTTGGGAACTTCTGACCAGGTCAAATTGTCCAGACAGGTGCTGGTGGGGAGCTGAGCTGTGGGGTTCTCGTAGCCTGGCCGACAAATGTAGCTCACTGTGGTACCCACAGGGTAAAAATTCTTCAGTTCATCTTCTTGGGAGAGTCTAGCGAAGAACACATGGAGGGGACTGGGGCAGCTACCTGGGGACAGCAGAGACAAGCAGAGCAGGTGGTTAGCAAGGGCACGTTCTGGGTCCTGCACCTGAGTGTGTCAGTGTGAGCTGAAATCCCCCCCACACCAACAATAACCAGGCTGGCTCAGTCTGGAAGCCAATGCAAGCTGTGTTGACAAGCAAAATTAACAATCTCTGATGAAATGCAATGAATGTGTACAAAGAGACACAATCCACAACATTTACAGATAGATGAAATCAACAGAAAAGCACAACCAAGCTCCCTTTGCTTCCCCCCAAAGGGGATCTTTCCCAAAGGGCCTCTCTCCCAGGGGCTGCCTCCCCCCAGGCCCCCCTGGCAGAAAGCAGAGAAGGTAGAAAACAGAGAGGCTGTTAACTTAGCTCCCCAAGGCCAGTGTGTTATCTTCAGCCAGAGAGAAGAAGAAACAGCAGCCAGACAGCCCAGCAAGGAAACCCTGACTGCAGATTGCCACACTTTGAGTAGCAGTTCTTGAACATTTCCATCTATCCAATGGAAGTGTTTAGAACAATCATTATTTTGCTTTCTTACACCCAACAGTGACTTATTTACACTCTTTTACTTTCTCTGCTTGAACTTTGCAAAGAAAAATTAAAAGAGACAGTTTCAAACCATCACACTTGAGTCACAACGACCTCATGCAATGCTACAGGCACAGGAAAGGGTGGCTGGAAACTGTCCAGCAGGAAAGGACCTGGGGGTGCTGGTCACCAGCCATCAGCATGCTGGCCTGGATCAGCAATGGGGTGGCCAACATGGCCAAGAAAGTGACAGTGCCCCTGGACTGGGCACTGGTGAGGCCACACCTGGAGTCCTGGGATCAGTTTTGGGCTCCTCACTCCAAGAAGGACATTGAGGAGCTGGAGTGTGTCCAGAGAAGGGCAATGAAGGTGGGGAAGGGTCTGGAGAACTGGGAAGGAGCAGCTGAGGGAGCTGGGGGTGTTTAGGCTGGAGAAAAGAAGGCTAAGAGGAGACCTTGTGGCTCTGTACAACTCCCTGAAAGGAGATTGCAGTGAGGTGGGGATTGGTCTCTTCTCTCTGGCAACAAGCGATAGAGCAAGAGGAAATGGATGGCCTCGTGTTGCATCAGGGGAGGTTTAGATTGGAGATTAGGAACAATTTCTTCACTCTAAGAGTGCTCAGCCATTGGCACAGGCTGCCCAGGGAGGTGGTGGAGTCACCATCCCTGGAAGTGTTCCAAAACCCTGTGGCCATGGCACCTGGGGACATGGTTTAAGAGCCATGGTGGCATCGAGTTGAAGGTTGGACTGGATGACCTCAAAGGGCTTTTCCAACCAAGACAATTCCATGACTCTGTTTTTTATTAACCCACTGGGCTCCAACAGACTAAGCAGAGCCCTGCAAAAGGAGCAGTAAGAGCTCCTGTGACCAGCAACTCCATCGTGAGACACATTGGGTGAGGAAACCCTTGAGGCAGAGATTGCTAAAGCAGCAGAGGCTTTCACAAGCCAAGGGCATCACTAAGCAACTGGTCAGGAGACACTGAGCTACTACTGACGGCCACAGAAGAGAGGGAGGGTGGACCACTGGGAGTTGGGAAGGCACTGGATGGTGTCTGAGAGCGAGGGGCGCTTCATGTAGCCCTTAATGCAGCTGTAGGTCACCCTGGAGCCCACGCTGAAGACTCCCTGGTGTTTAGTGTCTTCTGGAGGCTCTGCATGGCTGATGTTTGGCAACGGCCCACAGTCACCTGCAGGAAAGTAAAATGGGATTTAACGGGGTAGGGCACAGCAGGGATGATGCACACAGAGAGTCCACAGAGAGCAGAGGCCACGCACCCACGACACACACGTGGCAGAGCACATGGGGAGCACACCCCCGTGGAGCACTCAGCCCCCAGGTCATGCACTCAGTAAAGCAGAGTATATGTGGAGCACACAGAGGACACTCCCATGGAGCACTCAGCCCCCAGGACGTGCACACAGCAAAGCAGAGTATATGTGGAGCACACAGAGGACACCCCCATGGAGCACACAGAGAACACCCCCATGCAGCACACAGAAGACATCCCCATGGAGCACACAGCCCCCAGGACATGCACACAGCAAAGCAGAGCATGCATGGAGCACACAGAGCACACAGAAGACACCTCCATGGAGCACTCAGCCCCCAGGACATACACACAGCAAAGCAGAGCATGCATGGAGCACACAGAAGACACCTCCATGGAGCACACAGCCCCCAGGACATGCACACAGCAAAGCAGAGCATGCATGGAGCACACAGAGCACACAGAAGACACCTCCATGGAGCACACAGCCCCCAGGACATACACACAGCAAAGCAGAGCATGCATGGAGCACACAGAGCACACAGAAGACACCTCCATGGAGCACACAGCCCCCAGGACATGCACACAGCAAAGCAGAGCATGCATGGAGCACACAGAGCACACAGAAGACACCTCCATGGAGCACTCAGCCCCCAGGACATGCACACAGCAAAGCAGAGCATGCATGGAGCACACAGAAGACACCCCCATGGAGCACATGGACCCATATGGAACACACCCAAATGGACCACATGGAGAACATGCAGAGCACGTGTGGAGCACATAGAGCACACATGTATGGAACATACATAGCATATAAACACATGGAACACACCTACCTGCATGGAGCACACAAACCCCCATGGAGCACACACCCCCACAACGTGCACCCAACACAGCAGAGCACAGCAGGAGGAGCACAGGAAGTGCATGCATGCACATGGAGCACTTCTATGTGTGCAACACACATGGAGAACGCACATGTGTGGAGCACACCTACATCCATGGAGCACATGAACCCACGCGGAGCACAAACAGCCTCAACGTGCACCCCACACGGCAGAGCACAAGCGGAGCACACACGTGCACATGGAGCACACCGACATGTATGGAGCACAGCCCCAGGGGGACGGGACCCCCCGCCCCCTGCTCCATCGCCCCCAGCCCTCCCGCCGGGTGCTCACCCCACGCCTCAGGGAGCAGCACCGGCAGCAGCGCGGCCAGGAGCAAGCGGCGGTGCCCGGAGCCCATCGCTGCTGCCCATCCAGAGCGGTGCGAGAACCGGAGCGGAGCAGGAACCGGAGCACCGAGCAGTCCAGCACCGAGAAGCCGAGCAGGAACCGGATAGCAGAGCACCAGGCAGCCCAGTAACGGTAAACCGAGCACTGGGCAACGGAACGGGAAGCGGTCTAGAAACCGGGCAGCCGAGCAAGAATCGGAGGACGAATCGGACTAGAAACCAGGCAGCGGTGCACCGGGCAGCCCCGCACCAGCCACAGCAGTCCCGAGCACCGGGCAGCGCAGCACCGGTCACAGCAGTCCAGCACTGGGCAGCCCAGCCCCGATCACCGCCCGGCTCCGCTCGGCGCAGGGCGTGGAGGGCAGGGGCGCAGCGGGGCCCCTCCCGGAGTCTAGGGAGGGAAGATGTTGCTCAAGAGCAGCCGTGGGTGCTGTTCTTGCTGCTGCCAGGCACGGGCAGCACCCCGCGCTGGGGGACCTGCAGCCAAAAGCAGAGCCGAGGGCTCACCCCTATCCCCTGGCCCCTCCCACGGGTCCCCGGTCCCTTCCCTACCGTCTCGGCTCTGGGAATTGTCCTGCTGGAAGGGTCACCTGCAGCTGTGGAGGACTTGGGCTTGAAGGACACGGTTCTGCTCCCGTTTGCTCCAAGAGGCTAACTCCAGCATCCCAAGGAATACGGTGGGGTTCTGCAGGCTACCACTGCCTCAGCTTCTTCCCCAGACCTTCCCTCCACACCTTCCAGTAAAGTAACCTCACTTCCCAAAACTGTCAAACCCCGAATGAAAAGAAAAATAAATAACCAAAAAAGGCAGCATGAGGGGCTTGCCAACTTCAAGCTGTCAACCCTGCAGCTCACCCCAAAGCCAGGAGGGGTAGAAAAGGTCCCACTTGTCCTCCCCCGTTTGGTTCTGCTGCATGTGGGGACAAGAGCTGCATCTTCATCAGTGCCTCCATCCCTCTATGACAGCATCTGCCCCAGGGAGCACAGCCCAGCCCAGCCTGGGGGCACCAGCTCCCTGCCAGAGCTCCCCCAAACCACCTTCAAACATCCCCTACCCCTCCTTAGGAACAGAGCTCTGTGAAGAGAGGGTTTTCTGCAAGAGGAGAGGAGAGGACTTTGCTCCAACAAAAGGAGTGGATGGAAGACCAGAAGGTTGTAAATCATCCCCACTTGGAAAGCTGCTACTGGAACTCCTTCCATTCACATCTGCACACAAAAGAAGGCAGTGGGGATATCACCATTTCCACTGGAACAATCCCAGTCAGACACACAACTCTTTGAACAAGGCTCTGTGCTGCCCACAAAGGCTTGGGGATTTCCTGCAGTCTGGCTAGGCACAGGAGGAATTTTCCTTGGCTCTGTGATGGGAAAGCAGAGCTGCTCTGGGATCCCTGGCTGCAGGGCTGGTGGGAAGAACTGAAGGAAGGGCTGGGGGGGTTGTTATTTGCTGTCCTTGTCCAGTTCTGCTGAGTAGTGCTGCCAGTGACACGTGGCATGTGTCACCTCACCCCAAGGAGAGGGCAGCCAGCACCTTCCTGCCTCTGTGAGCCAGGAAACACTGCAGTTTCCACTCAGAAGCTCAGTTATTTCCTTTTTATTTCTTGTTTTCCACTTTTATGTCCCTTAAACTCAGTTATTTCCTTTTTATTTCTTGTTTTCCACTTTTATGTCCCTTAAACTCAGTTATTTCCTTTTTATTTCTTGTTTTCCACTTTTATGTCCCTTAAACTCAGTTATTTCCTTTTTATTTCTTGTTTTCCACTTTTATGTCCCTTAAACTCAGTTATTTCCTTTTCATTTCTTGTTTTCCACTTTTATGTCCCTTAAACCCAGTTATTTCCTTTTCATTTCTTGTTTTCCACTTTTATGTCCCTTAAACTCAGTTATTTCCTTTTCATTTCTTGTTTTCCACTTTTATGTCCCTTAAACCCAGTTATTTCCTTTTCATTTCTTGTTTTCCACTTTTATGTCCCTTAAACCCAGTTATTTCCTTTTTATTTCTTGTTTTCCACTTTTATGTCCCTTAAACTCAGTTATTTCCTTTTCATTTCTTGTTTTCCACTTTTATGTCCCTTAAACCCAGTTATTTCCTTTTTATTTCTTGTTTTCCACTTTTATGTCCCTTAAACTCAGTTATTTCCTTTTCATTTCTTGTTTTCCACTTTTATTTCCCTTTCCAGCAGAATTGAAGCTCCGAGAATATCTAACAAAAGGATTTGCCATAAGGCCAAGGCAAAAGGAAGCTGCTAACAGGGGAAAAAATGCTTGAAATGCTGGGGAATTCTCTGGTAATAGCTTAAAGCAGTGACCTCAGCATGGGACAGTGAGGTGTTGAGAAGTATTTGGCAAAGACTTCTTGCAGTGTTGAGCCTCCTGAGGGAGAAGCCTCAGTTCCTGCTACATCAGAACCACCAACTGCTGCAGTTTCACTCAGTGAAAACCCCTCACAGCTTCAGGTTACAGGATCCCAGCATGGTGAGGGTTGGAAGGGACCTCTGGAGATCATCCAGTCCCACCTCCCTGCTCAAGCAGGGCACCCCCAGCAGCTTGCCCAGGATCACAAGGGCCAGGTGGGTTTGGAATCTCTGCAGAGAAGGAGACTCCACAACCTCTCTGGGCAGCCTGCTCCAGCCCACCAGCACCCTGACAGTGAAGAATTTTTTCCCTAAGTTCAAGTGAAACCTCCTGAGTTCCAGTTTGTGTCCATTGCCCCTTGTCCTGTCTCTGGGCACCACTGAAAACTGTCTGTCCCCAGCCTGTCACCCCCAACCCTTTAGCTCTTGCTGTGGTCCCCTCTGGGGCTGCTCTTCTCCAGACTCTCAGCCCCAGGGCTCTCAACCTTTCCTCCTCACAGAGATGCTCCAGGCCCCTCAGCATCTTCATGGCCCTTCGTTGGACTCTCACCAGCAGCTCCCTGTCCCTCTTGAGCTGGGGAACTGCAAAACCAACTGAGCACAACATCCCCCCTGGGGCAGGAGCTGCCCCTGCAGGTGAGCCTGGTGATAGTGGTTCTGTGCCTGCTCAGCTGGAGCTGCTGAGGGCCGCTGGCTTTATCTTGCCCTGCCAGCCCTTCCCCTGACAGCTGTTGACAGCAGGCCAAGCAGATGGTGAGGGCAGCCTGACCCTTGCTGCTCTGCACACCCACGCTGCCAGGCTCAGACTGGAACAGCAGGAGGTTTCCCCTAAAACCAGTCAGCAAAAATAGGGCTTGAGCTGCCAGAGCTGCTCTTGGCTTTCCACAGGCACCCACCCTCAGCTCCCTGCCTGTTTCTTCCATCCCTGTCCAAGGCAGCAGCTCTCCTGTAGCCTCCTTCAGGTGCTAGAAGGTAGCTCTAAGGTCTCCCTGGAGCTTTCTTTTGTCCAGGGTTGCAGCAGGGCAACATTACAGGGTACAACCAGCAGATCCTTCTCTGTCTGCTCACAGCCTGCAGCACTGCAGAGCTGCCTTCCTCCCTTTGCAAAGCAGAAGCAGCATCTTCACAGCCTGAGGTGAGCAGAGCCCCCAACCACTGGTGGCTGTCATCTTTCACATAGGCTGGAAGGAAATATAATCAGTAAAGAGCTTATGGAATCATAGAATTGTTTCAGCTGGAAAAGACCTCTAAGATCAGCAAATCCAACCTTCAACCCAACAGCACCATGGCCACTAAACCATGGCCCCAGGTGCCATGGCCACAGCTTTCTTGAGCCCCTCCAGGGATGGGGACTCCACCACCTCCCTGGGCAGCCTGTTCCAATCCCAATTCCTTGCAGGAATTGATACCAGAAAAAAGCTTTGCTAAAGAAAGTGCTTAAAGGAGTGAAGACACAAAGACCAGCAGTGAATTTAGTGTGTGAGTAAGTGCTGACTTCCTGGCAGAAATCAGCTTTGCAGGGCAGGAAGGGCAATGTTTTGCTCTCAGCACAGCCCTGCTGGGTGTAGCTGCAGCTGGAGTGTGCTGCAGCCAGAGATTCCTGGTAAGGGAAGGAGCAGCTGAAGCCCAGCAGAGCTGTAGCTCTCCCACAGCCTGCCCTGTGGGGCTGTATTTATCCTGGCTGTTGTGGCAGGAGCTCGCTGTTGCTAGCCAGCAAGGAAGTGTGTGGCTGTGGAAACAAACATCTGAGCTCTGTCAGAAGTTCTCCAGAAAGCCTAAGGAACTCCTGAGGAACTTCCCACCCCCAGGCTGGAGTAAGGCTGGGCAGCTCAGTAGGGATGCTGAAAGAGAATAAAACAGGTTGCCCAGGGATGTGGTTGAGGCCCCATGCCTGGAGACATTCAAGATCAAACTTGATGTGGCCCTGGGCAACCTGCTCCAGCTGGAGGTGTCCCTGCTGCCTGCAGGGGGGGGGAGTTGGACAAGATGACCTTTGAGGGTCCCTCCCAACCCAATGCGATCTGTGGAAGAAGGAATTACAGGACTCAGCCAACCCTTGCAGAAGTAGTTTTAAATCATTTCTTAGAACTTTAGAACATATCACAATTAAGAGGAAAAAAAAAAAAAAAAAAGGCATTTTGTACCTACAGACCAGACCCAGCTTAGTCTCTTCTCTTTGCAAAGCAAATTGTAAGAGTCCTCACAAGTCCAACCCTGACGTGGGGCACTTCAGAACCAGCCCATGGTGAAGAGTTTCCATCCCTCCTACTTTCAGTGCTATGTTTGCTTCAGCAGCTAACATCAGCTCCAGCTGGGTGGGATCCTATTTATCTGTGTCCACATCTGCAGTGGGATGGCAGCAGCAGCACCAGGCACTCATTTTCTTTGCAACCAAGCAAGGAAAGTGTAAATGCCTCCTCCCAGGGCTTCATCCACAGGGCTCCCTCTGTTGTGGTGTCACTGGGGGAGGGCAGACCCATCACAAACTGCTTCTAAGCTGCAGAGAAATGGTTTTGTGCATCTTCCTTACTTCAAATCTTTCCTTGCCATCTTAATTGCTTACAATTGCATGCTGACAGAATGACAGAATCATTCAAGCTGGAAAAGAGTTCTGAGATCATCCGGTCCAACCATCAACCCAACACCACCATGGCCACTAAAACATGGCCCCAAGTGCCATGGCCACACAATTTTTGAACCCTTCCAGGGATGGTGACTCCACCACCACCCTGGGCAGCCTGTTCCAATCCCTGACCAATCTTGCAGTGAAGAAATTGTTCCTAATAACCAACCTAAACCTCCCCTGGCTCAGCTTGAGGCCATTTCCTCTCATCCTGTCACCAGTTACTTGGGAGAAGAGACCAACCCCCACCTGAGTCCAACCTCCTTTCAGGTAGTTGTAGAGAGCAACCACCCAGACACTGTTTCCACCACAGCTGATCCTCACCCTGGTCATGTGTAGAAGAATCCTTTGCAGTGGATGGGGAACCTGCTGTAGCAGCACTTCTGCCATGTCCAGCTTCTCCGGGTTGCCCACGACCTCGCTGGTGTGGAACAAGGTTAGTGCAGTGCAATGCCTCTTGCTACCAGAACAAGGACTCCATGCATCAAGGACTCCATGCACCAAGGACCTCCATGCCCCAAGGAGCTCCATGCACCAAGGAGCTCCATGCACCAAAGAGCTCCATGCCCCAAGGACTCCATGCCCCAAGGAGCTCCATGCACCAAGGAGCTCCATGCATAAGGAGCTCCATGCATAAGGAGCTCCATGCATAAGAAGCTCCATGCCCCAAGGAGCTCCATGCCCCAAGGAGCTCCATGCCCCAAGGACTCCATGCACCAAGGAGCTCCATGCATCATGGAGCACCATGCCCCAAGGAGTTCATGCACCAAGGACTCCATGCACCAAGGACTCCATGCACAAAGGATCTCCATGCCCCAAGGGTCTCCATGCCCCAAGGAGCTCCATACAACAACGAGCTCCATGCACCAAGGGGGTCCATGCACTAAGGAACCTCAAAGACCATCCACTTTCAACCCCCCTGGCATGGGCTCTCAACTAGACTCAGCTGCTCAAGGCCTTATCCAACCTGGCCTTGAACACCTCCAGGCAGGGAGCATCAAAAAGCTCCCTGGGCAACCTGTGGTAGTGCTTCTTATGAAGCAAAGCTGGAAGAGGAGGAGGTCAGTGCAGTCAAAGCTGAGCTTTGAAGCAGTGAAAAAACCCCATAAACTTTACAGAGAATTACAGGAGGAGAAAACACAACCAAAACAAAAGAAATAATCACTCACTTCCACAAAATGCTGCAAGTTTGGACCGTTTGATGCTTGCAAAGCAGCTGGCTTGGGGGAGGATGCCAGAGATCCCCATGTACTTGGGAAGACACAAGGATCCTTGGCTGGTCCCAGGAGAATAGTAGGTCTGGGGTTTGTACAAAGGCACAACAAATCTGAAGGCTGAGGTAGCACAGCTCCTGGACACTGGAGAGAAACACAGGATAAAAGGAAAACTCCAGGTACAGGACTGGGAGTAGCCCTTGATGAGCTCTTCTGAACTCCAAACGAGCTACCAGAACTGACCTGGTGGCCTGGAGAATGAAGCAGAGTGGGAGGAGGAGATGGTGTTTTGGAGTGACTTTTTGTAGAGGCTCAGCTTCATTTCCCACTTGGAAGCCTTCTTGGATGCTTGGATGCCATTCCCACGGGCAGCTGGAAGAGGGAAACTCCTGGTGTGAGGTTCATCCAGCAGCTCTTGAATGGGAATGTGGCAAAGGAGCAAATGCAGGTGGGAAATGTGGGGTTAAGGTAGACTCAGCTCAACTCACCCTGCAGAGGAGGTCTTTGGAGAAGAGTCATTTGCATTTCTTTCACTCCAGAGGTGCTTTTCTCTAGGGTGTGAGGAGTAAGCATTGCTAACAGGACCACACCTTGCTTGCACAGACTCTTACACATTCCTTACTCACTAGCACTGCATTTCCCTCTCCTCCCTCCTCTTTCCAATCACAGCCTGGCTGACACCAGACACATCCTGTGCTAAGCAGCCACAACCTTTGAAGCTGCTCCATCCTAAATAGTGAATTTGCAGCAAACACCAAGCTCAGATGACTCCACCTTTGCATTCTGGTGCAGCTCCACTCCAGACTCCTTTTGTCTTGTCCCTGCTTGTGCAATGGATGCTGGAGCTGCCCACGAGCTGGAAGCCAGGGGCACAGCTGTAGGTTACTGTTGAGTTGTACACAAATTTTCCTGCACCTTCCCCATCGTGTTTTCCATTGCTGATTTGAGGAGGTGAAGAGCAGGTAATGACTGCAGGGGAGAAGGGTGGCATGAGAAACTTCAGTGATAATGAAAAATGCAAAAGGGTTCTGGAGTCCACCAAGGGTTCTTGAAGAGAATAAACCTCATGGATAACTAAAGATGGCTAACCAGCACTGCCTGCTGTATGGATCATTTCCCTTTTCCTTCTACAGTCACAGTTTCCTAGAATCACAGAATTGTTTGGCCTGGAAAAGACCTTTAAGATCATCCAGTCCAACCATTCTGTAACTCTACCAAGGCTGGTGCTAAACCATGGCCCTCAGCACCACATCTCTGCTTCTTTTCAACATCTCCAGGGATGGGGATTCAGCCTGGACTCCATCAGCTGAGAAGTGGTAGCCAGGAAGGCATTCCAGAGTGACAGTTGCATTTGTTGGGTACCAGCTTTTATCACCCAAAGGGTTTTCCAGCTTTCCATTGGCCACTTGTGGTTCTGGACACAGAACTGGAAGGAAAAGTCCCAGCAGGAGCAGCTCAGTGAGAGGGACATTGAACCATTGGGGCTGGGAAAGCCCTTTGAGATCATTACATCCAACCAGGTTCTAACTCTGCCAAGGCTGGTGCTAAACCAGGGCCCTCAGCACCACATCTCTGCCTCTCTGAAACGCCTCCAGGGATTCAGCCACCCCCCCTGGAGACCCTGTGCCAGTCTTTGAGAACCCTTTCAGTGAAGAAGTTTCTTCTAATGTCCAACCTAAACCTCCCCTGGGGTAACCTGAGGCCATTTCCTCTCATTCTATGACTTGTTCCTTGGCAGAAGAGACCAACCCCCAGCTGGCTCCAGCCTCCTTTCCGGGAGCTGTAAAGAGCCAGAATGTCTCCCCAGAGTCTCCTCTTCTCCCTCTCATTGCAAGGGTCACAAAAATGAAACAGGCAGCTTGCCCTGGCTTGTGACTCCTTGAAGTCTCATCCCCACACCTTCGCTGCTGCCTTACTTCATTGATCTAGCGGGAACAAAACTGCAGCAGCAAGAGGAGCATTTCTCAGCTGCAGTCTTGGTGGCAGATCTGCCACCTCAAATCAACCAAACCAATGTGTGAAGCTTGGCTTGGAGCAGCTGTTGGGCTGCAGGATCTGCTGGGGGGAAGTCAGAAGCAAGGTTGGGTTCATCTTACGTTCGCAGGTTGGAAGCTCGCTCCATTCGACATTGCTCCCTTTGAGCTGGCAGAGGATGAAGTGACTCCCCTCTAACCTGTACCTAAATGCACAGGAAAAGACAAATCTCTGTAATGAGCCAGAAACTGAGAACAGTTTGTTATCCTGGTGCCAGCATGGCCAGGGTAGAAAAGGCAAAGGTGGAGATACACAGGGGTTAGCAACTTCACCCTGCTGCCTGCCAGGGTCTTGGTTACTCTCTTTGGAGGTGACTCCCTCCTTTGGCTCACTGCAGAGCACATCTGCAGCCCAGCCTGGGAGAAACCACAGCTGGCAGCTTGCAGAGCACACAGTGAGTGCCAGAGAGTGCTGTGGTTAGGGTTGGATTCCCACATGGATGCCCCAGGCTTGGGTTTGCTGAATCAGGGACTCCTTCTTCCTGCCTGCTTCCTGGTGGAGAACAGTGCTGGGATTCAGGCTGCTGGCATCCAAAGCTTTTCCCACACTCACTGTCACCCACCAGGATGGGGTGAGGACCTCCCTCCTGAGCACCCACAGCATCTTTGAAGGCTTCAGTTCCACCCCTGACTGCTGCAGTACAGAGTGCAGTGAGCTGGAGCTGCTGGTGCCCAGTGTTCTTCAGTGTCACCTCCTCCCTAGCAGGCTGCTTTTGGGTCATGAGGCTGTAGATGCTTTGCTAAAGTCTTGCCAGAAGAGCAAATGGCAGCAGGCTGCTGGTGGTACCTCCTGAGCTGGTGTCTGCAAGGGTTCAGATGCTTCCACCACAGCAGAGACCAGCAAGGAGCATTGTAGGGACCTACAGGCCATGAAAGTAGCTTGTTGGAACCTGACACCTCCCATCCTGCCAGCACCACCACCTTCCCCAGTCTCTGGATTCCATCCTCCTGTCCAAAACAATTCATCATTTGGACAGGATTGATGGTATCTGATCTTGCTCAGAGGGATAACCTTCTCCCTCCTCCCTGCTGTGCATTTCCAAAGCTCAGCTGAGCCCAGCAGGGTGGGACATGCTGTCATTGCCCCAGAGTCCATCCGAAGGAAATATCTGGAGTTAAAAAAACCAAAACAAACCAACAACCCTCTGTTACAGTTGCAGCAGCTGCAAAGCCTGGGCAGAAGCAGCCAGATGATGCCAGTGAGTTCCTGCAACGCTTGCTGGAGATGGAAGAGCTTCCTTTTGCAAGCCAGGCTGCTGCGTGGCTGCCCTGATTGAAAGCAGGCAGAAAGTGTGAGTCAGCTCCCTGCTGGATGGATGGATGCATGGATGGATGGATGGAAAGTGTGCTTCAGGGCACTCCTCTGGTTGGACAGCACTGAGCATTTTAATTCAACCATCACCTCCTTTTGTCCACTGTTTGTCAAATCTGTTCAGCTGAAATATTTCAGGAACCTGTGTGTGAAGTCTTTAGTTACAAGCTGATGGTACCAGCAGCCCTGCTGGGATAAACAGCCTGGGGCTGAGACAGGGAACTACTGGAGAGAGTCCAACAAAGCTGCTGAGGGTTCTGGAGCATCTCTGTGAGGAGGAAAAGCTGAGAGCCCTGGGGGTGTTGAGCCTGGAGAAGAGCAGCCCCAGAGGGGATCTGAGCAATGCTCAGCAAGAGCTAAAGGGTGGGGGGCAAGAGGCTGGGGCCAGACTCTTGCCAGTGGTGCCCAGGGACAGCACAAGGGGCAATGGGCACAAAGTGGAACCCAGGAGATTCCATGTGAACAGGAGGAAAAAATTCTTTGTTGTGAGGGTGATGCAGCCCTGGAGCAGGCTGCCCAGAGAGGTTGTGGAGTTTCCTTCTCTGGAGAGATTCCAACCCCCCTGGCCATTGTGCTCCTGGACAAGCTGCTGTGGGTGCCCTGCTTTAGCAGGGGGGTTGGACTGGGTCCCTTCCAACCCATGCTAGGATGCTGTGTGCTGGAGCTGGGGGCACTGCCCCCTGACTCACCCCTCCTGGCAGAGCACCTTCACTGTGGCACCAAACTGCAGGTCTGTCAGAAAATCCATCCTGCCCCCAGGCACCACTCCTGGCTCCCCACAGGATTTCCCTGCAGGAGAAGGAGGTCAGTGTCAGTGGCAACACCCAGGGATGGAGGCATCAAAACCATTCCATGAGCCATGGAAGTCAAAACAGATCTGTTTGTGCCAGCAGGGAAAAAAAAAACAGAAGAGAAGAAGAACATTATTGGTACTGCTGTTGTTCATCTTAAACGTGAGTGTCAAGGAACATCCTCCCAGTTTTGCACTAAGCATAGACTCACAGAATGGGTTGGGTTGGAAGGGACCTTCAAGACCATCCAGTTCCAACCCCCTGCCATGGACAGGGACCCCTCCCACCAGGTTGCTCAAGGCCTCATCCAGCCTGGCTTTGAACACCTCCAGGGAGGGGCCATCCACAATCTCCCTGGGCAACCTGTTCCAGTGTCTCCCCACCCTCACTGGCAAGAATTTCTTCCTCATCTCCAATCCCTCCTCCTCCAGCTTCCATCCATTCCCTCTCATGCTGTCTCCACAAGCCCTTGGCAAAAGTCTCTCCATGCAGCTGTTGGGATGATAACCACCTGGGCTGCACATCAGGAGGTGGGTTGGGAGCTACGACCTGCTCTGAACCTCCCCCACTGCTTGTCAGAGCAGAGCTACTCACTCCTGCACAGCTCAGCAGCCTCTGACCACGTCAGGTTGTCAAGGCAGGTGCTGCTGGGGGCACTCTCTGAGGTGTTCTCGTAGCCAGGCCGGCAGACATAGCTCACGTTGGTCCCAACAGGGAAGAAATTAATCCTCTCATCCACCTTGGAGAGGGCAGCAAACCTCAGCCTTGTTGGGGCAGCACAGCTCCCTGGCAGTCAAGGAGAGCAGACCTGAAGGGAGGTGCCCTCCAGGAAGCAGGTGAAACAAACCCTGGAACCATGCAATGCTCCCCCCGTGGTGCTCTGGGGAAGCTCCTCCTGTTCCCCACGGGTGGATTCTACTTTCTGAGCAGGCTGGGCTGCTGCTGAGTGCAGCTTTTGCAAAGCACAGTTGAAGGTGCAGCACGGGCAAAGCTGTCAGAGGGGAATGAGTCACTGGCACAGGGCATGGGACAATGCAAGCTGGGGCTCAGGAGACACAAGAGCATCCCAGGCTCCAGCCTCTTGGTGGCAGAACCATAAGAATGGCTTGGAAGTGACCTTTAAAGGTCATCCAGTCCAACCCCCCTGCAGTAAGCAGGGACATCCCCAGCTAGAGCCCCCAGGGTGCTCAGAGCCCCATCAAGCCTGAGAGGCACAGATCCTGCACCCCCCCAGCAGCTCTGACTCGACAACAGCCATGGAACCTGCAGCCCTCGGCAGCTCTGGTGGCCAGCAGTGAAGGGAAGCAGTTTGTGCCATGCCAGGGGGTGGGTGCCATGGCAAAGCAGCCACCAGAAGGGACAGAAGCTTCCAGCCAAGGCAGGGCAGGCAGCTGTGCTTCAGCCAGAGGAGGTACTCACGGCCGCAGGGCTCGGGCAGCTGTGACCAGCGGGCACCAGGCAGGCACTGCACCGTGTCTGACCTCCCTGGCACCTTGATGGTGCCCTCAAGGCAGGTGTAGGTCACCCTGGACCCAACAGGGAAGCTGCTGACGTGCTCATCGCTGGATGGCCTGGAGTAGGTCATGTGGGGTGGGGGCCCACAGTCACCTGCTGCAGAGGAAGACTTCCTCAGGTGAGGACCCCGTTCCCTGGCTCCTGTGCCAGCCCCAGAGAGCATCCCAGGAGGGCAGCTGGGCTGCTGCAGGCTCCCACTCTGGGCAGGGCTGTATCACTGAGAGCATCAAGCAGTGGGTCCTCAGGTTTGAGGTTGATGGCTTCAGCTCCCAGCAGCTGAGCAGCAAGGTGGGACCTGGACAGGTCTCACTGCTCCTCCCCATGCATCCCATGCTCTTGTACTCACCACAAGCCACAGGCATGCCCAGGAGCCCCACCAAGGCCAGGAGCAGTGTGGGGTGGCCAGACCCCCACAGCCTGGCAGATGCCCTGCAGCTCAGGGTGCCCGAGTGCTTCTGTCCTGCTTCTTCAGACTTCATTGCTGCAGTTTCTGTCCTCCTCTGTCAAGCATCACAGGTTCCAAGGCACTGTTTCTGAAGCTGGGAGGAGATGCAGCACAGCAGCCTCAGCCAAGCCTCTGGAACAGTGGAAACCTTCCCAGAACATCCAGGGAGCTAAACCTTCTGGCAGGGATACGGAGAGCAGCCATGGGTGGAGGACAACTCTCATCCCCAGCCTTGGGTGAAGCCTCCTGGCTCCTCCTGCTCCACCAGAAGGGATGGGGGGAATAACTCACCCCTTTTCCTTGACAGGAGACTGGCAGTGAGCATTGACTAGTTCAGTTTTACCCAATCCAGCCCAGTTTTACCCAACCCAGCCCAGTTTTACCCAACCCCAACTCTACCAGAGCATCAAAGACTCATGGCCAGCCACAGGGTAGGAAAATCCCTGCTTCACTATTTCCTGGCAGGTAACACAACACAGATCTCCACAAACAGAGTGAGAGAAACAAAACAAAACAAAACAAAAAAAAGGGGCATTTTCCTTTTGGTTTGTTGATTGTTTTCTTCTCCATTGCCTGAGTCATCTGTAATTAGCAGTGGGTGTGAGGGAAGGCATCTGTGTGCTGACTAACCCTCTGAAATATCCTGTCTGACATCAGGCAGCACAGCTCAGAGCCACCCTGGGATGCAGGCAGGGCTGTACCACCCAGTTCTTAGTCATCCTGATGGGGTTCCAGCCTTGCACAGGGAGATCAGACACCTGCTGTGCCCCAGGTGTGCTCAGCGAGGAGAGGAACATTGATGTGGCCTTGGGCAGCCTGATCTAGTTGGAGGGGTCCCTGCTGAGTGCAGAGGGTTGGAGAAGATGACCTTGGAGGTGTCCCTGCTGACTGCAGGGGGCTGGAGAAGATGACCTTGGAGAAGATGACCTTGGAGGTGTCCCTGCTGACTGCAGGGGGCTGGAGAAGATGACCTTGGAGGTGTCCCTGCTGACCAACAGGGGGCTGGAGAAGATGACCCTTCCATCCTGATGAGGTGTCACACCAGGAGGGTCCAACCCAGCAATCCCTGAGGCACAAGAACTGGAGTGGGTCTGAAAGTGTCTCTCTCATTGCAGGATGCATTCTCCAAGCTTCTTTCTGTGTGAAGGTGGCAGACACCTCCTCTTCCCTGGGTCTTGGGCTTCAGGCTCTAGCAACATTTAAAGCAATATTTAAAGCAAAATTTCTTGACTGCAGGAGTGGTCAGGGGTCAGAACAGGCTGCCCAGGGAGGTGGTGGAGCCCCCATCCCTGGAGGAGTTCAAGAAACCTGTGGCCATGGCACTTGGGGATGTGGTTTAGTGGCCATGGTGGGGTTGATGTTTGGACTGGATGATCTCAGAGGCCTTTCCCAACTGGAACAGTTCCATGATTCTAATAACTCAGAAGAGCAAAGAGACAGCACTGCAGGACACTGCACCAAGCCCTGGCAGCTGCTGTGCTCCCCAGGCACCCCAAGGACCAACCCAGCTCCTGCAGAACAACCACTGGAGCCATCTAGAAATCTGCCTGGCTTGCACCAGCATGGCAGATGGCAAGAGCCCCATGGTCACACCTCCAGCTTCACCCTTGTCCTTCAGGGAGGGAGCAATCACAGAGCTCCACAAACTCATCCTCATTTCTCGAGTAAGGAGGACCAAGTTTGCTGCCTGCTCCTCTCCACTTAACCCCACAACATCTATTCTTAGCATTGCCTTGCCAGAAATAGGGATGTGGAAGACAACACCAAGACAGACATCTGCCAGGTGCTGGGCCAGGGACCTGTTGCCTCTTTTAACTCCAGGGATGAGCAAGTAGAAGCCTTTAGAAATCCATGTCCTGTATGACACTGCTGGATAGAAAGACCACCAGGGAGATTCACAGGGACATCATGAAGTTAAACATTTATTTCACTGCTGGTTTTAGACAAAAGAAGTGAAGGCAAGGAAGGGCTGAGTTTGGTCCAAGCAGAGGGGGCAGCACTCACCACCAGCCAGAGGACTACAGCAGAGAGGGAGCCACCAGACATTCATCTCAGCTACAAGTTTACCCCTGGGCACTCCAGTGCCCCTTTCTCCTGGCTTGGCACAGTTTGCACAGAGACTCAGAGAGGCTCCATTTCATTTCTTGCTGTGCTTCCTGATACCAAAGGGGACAGCAGAGGTTTGTTAAACAGCAAGTGAAGCTTGGCAGGTGTAAGGAGAAGAGCAACAATCGCCCTGTGCTTAGGCACCCAGCATGGCAAAAGCCATCTGCCATGCTCTGGTTGTGATTTCTCTGGCTGCAGGCATGCAAACATCAACCACCAAGCCACCAAGAGCCTCTGTGTGCAGGGAGTGACTACACCAGAGGCTCCAGTGTGTGGCAGGACTCACTTGGACAAGTTTTCTACCTCCAACTTCAGTTTTTTAATCTCCAGGAAGAGTTTTTGCACCTCCAGCAGAGTTTTCACTTCAGCTGTAGGCACACCACATTCAAAGAGTGCTTTTATGGCATGGACCTCTTCACATACAGCAGCATCCTCTTTTTTCTTCTGTTGGAAAGGGAAACAAAAAGGAACAAACCCCAGGAGAAAGCCTGTGAGGTCACTCTGCAGCAGGTGGAGAACCCAACCACTCCTCAGCTCTGAGCCTGAGCTGGCCCACCTGCCATGCACTGCCCCAACACAGGCTCCATCCCTTGCTGCTACCAGAAGACAAAAGCTTTTAACAAGTTCAAGCTGCTAGTTTTGGTGTCTGAAGTCAGGCAGCATCCCCCCAGCCAGACCCTGGTACTTACACACTGGGGCAGTGGTGTCCAGGTGCCATCAGGCAAGCACGTGGCTGTCCAAGAGTCTTCTCCATCAGTCTTGACTCCATCAGCTGAGAAGTGGTAGCCAGGAAGGCATTCCAGAGTGACAGTTGCATTTGTTGGGTACCAGCTTTTATCACCCAAAGGGTTTTCCAGCTTTCCATTGGCCACTTGTGGTTCTGGACACAGAACTGGAAGGAAAAGTCCCAGCAGGAGCAGCTCAGTGAGAGGGACATTGAACCATTGGGGCTGGGAAAGCCCTTTGAGATCATTACATCCAACCAGGTTCTAACTCTGCCAAGGCTGGTGCTAAACCAGGGCCCTCAGCACCACATCTCTGCCTCTCTGAAACGCCTCCAGGGATTCAGCCACCCCCCCTGGAGACCCTGTGCCAGTCTTTGAGAACCCTTTCAGTGAAGAAGTTTCTTCTAATGTCCAACCTAAACCTCCCCTGGAGCAACCTGAGGCCATTTCCTCTCATTCTATGACTTGTTCCTTGGGAGAAGAGACCAACCCCCAGCTGGCTCCAGCCTCCCTAGGGAGCTGTAGAGAGCCAGAAGGTCTCCCCTGAGACCCCTCCTAGAGCCTGCTTGTAGGGCACTCTTGAGAATAACTCAGCTCTTGCCTGGCAATCACCAGCTTTGAGGAGCTTCTTTCTTCTGCACAGAGGAGAAGGTGCTAGAGGAGCCCCAAGGGCAGACACAGACACAATGCTGCACCCCAACCTCTGCACCCTGGCACAGGAGCCCCTGGGGCTTGTCCCCTGGCTGGTGCCTACCTGGCTGGCAGGTGGGCAGAGGAGGGTGCCAGGAGCTGTCACTCAGGCACTGGCTCTCAGCAGCACCATGCAGTACGAAGCCTTCATCACAGGAGAACCTGACAGTGGCCTTGTAGGGGAAGGTGAACCTCTGTGGAGCCATCCTGCCCCTCTCCACTGCAGGCCTGGGGCACCGAACCACTGTGGGAAGAGAGCAGAGCTGGCAGTGCTGGGGGGGCTGCTGCCCTGCCCCAGGCACCACAGGCACCCAGGTCAGGAGGGGCAGAGCTGCTCCTCATGATGCTCTCTCAACACTTCCCCCCCAGCCAGTGCAAGAGCTGCCTGCAGCAGCCCCCAAGGAGACCCTGCCAGCCCCTGGTGCTGCTGAGCAGCTCCTGGTGCTGAGACCTTCCCACGGGAGCTGGAGGAGCTGCATGGGCATGGAACTGCTCTGGGGTTGGAGCCTCTGGACCAGAGCAGGGAGTGATGCTGGGGTTTAGCCTCACCATCATGCCCAGGCCCTGGCCTCAGTCTGCTCCCCTAGAGGAGACACAACTCACCCTTGCACTCAGGGGCAGGTCCACTCCAGACCAGGTTCACCCCATCTTCAGAGGTGCAGTAGATGGAGGCATCCCCAATGAGGGACAGTCCCTCTGCACACTTGTACTTGATTTCTGAGCCATAGGAGAACTTCTCTTCTAGGGGGTTGGAGTGCTGCCCCTTGCTGATTTGGGGAGGGGGACCACAGACTAGGAGAGAACAGAGAAATGAAAAGCCACAACTGGCCTCATTTGGCCAGGGAGACAGGAGTGCAGGCAAGAAAGAGGAGAGGCCAGTTCTTGATGCTTATATTTGGGGTTGCTCTGTTCAAAGTCCTCCTTGCAGCCTGCCAGCTTTGACCTCTGACTCCACCAGTGCCCCCAGACTGAGCCAGCTAACCATCCCAACCTGTCAGCACAGTCCCAGTACCACACACCACCTGTCGCCATCCTCTCCCCTTCAGCCAACCTTCCCTTATCCCCTCCTCTTTTCCACGAGAAATGATTCTGCTGATGGACAGGGTGAGGGAATTGTATCATAAACCCCTTGAGGGGTCCTGTGAGCAAACAGCTGCAAGCCTCATGGCTCCCCACACTTAACCCATCCCAGTTTTGACAGAGAATGAAGACATTGAATCTGTTTAGTGTGGTGGTCTGGGCCCCCCCATCCTCTCTGGGGAGCAATGCTCAGGTGACATGACTTTCTCCCTGCTGGTCCTGCTGATCTCCAGCACCCATCCTGCTCTCCCCACTTCACACTCATCCTGCTCACAGTAGAGCACAGATCTCCAGGTCCCATCAGACCAGCACCCATCCTGCTCTCCTCACTGCACACTCCAGGTCCCATCAGACCAGCACCCATCCTGCTCTCCTCACTGCAAACTCCAGGTCTCATCAGACCAGCACCCATCCTGCTCTCCTCACTGCACACTCCAGGTCCCATCAGACCAGCACCCATCCTGCTCTCCTCACTGCACACTCCAGGTCCCATCAGACCAGCACCCATCCTGCTCTCCTCACTGCACACTCCAGGTCTCATCAGACCAGCACCCATCCTGCTCTCCTCACTGCACACTCCAGGTCCCATCAGACCAGCACCATCCTGCTCTCCTCACTTCACACTCCAGGTCCATCAGACCAGCACCCATCTGCTCTCCCACTTCACACTCCAGGTCCCATCAGACCAGCACCAATCCTGCTCTCCCCACTTCACACTCCAGGTCCCATCAGCAGCACCATCTGCTCCTCACTGCACACTCCAGTCCCTAACCGCACCTCTGCTCCCCACTGCACACTCCAGGTCCCATCAGACCAGCACCCATCCTGCTCTCCTCACTTCACACTCCAGGTCCCATCAGACCAGCACCCATCCTGCTCTCCCACTCACACTCCAGGTCCATCAACCAGCACCAATCTGCTCTCCTCACTTCACACTCCAGGTCCCATCAGACCAGCACCCATCCTGCTCTCCCCACTTCACACTCCAGGTCCCATCAGACCAGCACCCATCCTGCTCTCCCCACTTCACACTCCAGGTCCCATCAGACCAGCACCCATCCTGCTCTCCTCACTGCACACTCCAGGTCCCATCAGACCAGCACCCATCCTGCTCTCCTCACTGCACACTCCAGGTCCCATCAGACCAGCACCCACCCTGCTCTCCTCACTGCACACTCCAGGTCCCATCAGACCAGCACCCATCCTGCTCTCCTCACTGCACACTCCAGGTCCCATCAGACCAGCACCAATCCTGCTCTCCTCACTTCACACTCCAGGTCCCATCAGACCAGCACCCATCCTGCTCTCCCCACTTCACACTCCAGGTCCCATCAGACCAGCACCCATCCTGCTCTCCTCACTTCACACTCCAGGTCCCATCAGACCAGCACCCACCCTGCTCTCCTCACTTCACACTCAGTCCTCACCAGCACCCTGCTCTCCTCACTTCACACCAGTCCATCAGACCAGCACCCCTGCTCCCACTTCACTCAGCCCATCAGCCCACCCCCTGCTCTCCTCACTGTACACTCCAGGTCCCATCAGACCAGCACCCATCCTGCTCTCCCCTACACTCCAGTCCATCGACCCACCATCTGCTCTCCACTGTCACTCCAGTCCCATCGACCAGCACCATCTGCTCTCCCACTTCACACTCCAGGTCCCATCAGACCAGCACCCATCCTGCTCTCCTCACTGCACACTCCAGGTCCCATCAGACCAGCACCCACCTGCTCTCCTCACTGCACTCAGTCCCATCAGCACCCACCTGCTCCCATCACCTCCAGGTCCCATCAGACCAGCACCCACCTGCTCCTCACTGCACACTCAGTCCATCAGCCAGCACCCACCTGCTCTCCCCACTTCACACTCCAGGTCCCATCAGACCAGCACCCACCCTGCTCTCCCCACTTCACACTCACCCTGCTCACAGTAGGGCACATCAGGTCTCCAGGAGCCATCAGACCAGCACTGGCTGCTCGGGCTGCCCCTCAGCAGGTGGCCAGGGGCACACTGAAATTCCACCTGCTGCCCATAGGTGTAGTTGCCTCTTCCAGGTCTGAGCAAACTCCCGTGGGGGATGGCTGGGCTGGGACACTGCACCTCTGAGGAACACCAGCATCAGAAAGAGCTTCCATGGGTTGGGTCAGGAGGGGAGAGCAGGAGATATCTGCACAGGGCTGTTTCCTCCTGGGCTGACCCAGAGAACCTGTCAATGCTGACAGACATCTCCCAGCTGACCTGGCACCTTCAGGGATGGCAGCTGGCTGCCAGAACCCATTGCTCTGGAAACACAGAATGGTCCAAGCCCTCTGATTTGATTGGATGTTAGGAACAATTTCTTCCCTGCACGAGTGGTCAGGGATTGGAACAGGCTGCCCAGGGAGGTGGTGGAGTCCCCATCCCTGGAGGGGTTCCAGAAATGTGTGTCCAGGGCACTTGGGGCCGTGGTTTAGTGGCCATGGTGGTGTTGGGTTGAAGGTTGGACTGGATGCTCTCAGAGGGCTTTTCCACCTGAAACAATCCTGATCAGCTACAAAGTGTGCTGAAGGGGTTACCACCTCCATCGTTGCACCAGTGTTTGAGCAGCTAAATTATCAGGGCTGCAGCTTTTATTTTTTCCCTCTGTCTTTTCAGCCACACCATCTTTTGAGCACCAAAACGACTGCTGGGGAGAGCCAAAGCCCTGCTCCACGAGGTCCCCATGGCACGGCAGCACCAGTGGCTGGCTGCCAACTGTGATTGCCACAGCTGCACATGGAGGCTTTGCTGGTAAAGTGGAGGCTGCATTGGACTCACCTTGGCAAAGCTTTGGCACTGGGGACCAGGTGAAGTTTGTGAGGCAGGTAGTTGTTGGAGAGACATCAGGGAGCAAAGTGTAGCCAGCTCTGCAGAAGTAGGTCACAGTTTTCCCAACTGGAAACTCCCTCTGGGGGAAGAAGTCTGCGTTGCTGACAGCAGGAGGGTAGTGACAGCGACCTGGTGCCAGAGCAGGGGACAACAGGGACCTTCAGAGCTGGGAGGACCTGTTGGGGATGAAGCTGAGCCCTGCCTTTAGGGGAGCCCCTTGGGCAAGGGTAGAGCAAGAAAGGGGCAGCAGCAACCCTGAGCATCGCTGTAGGGTGTCACAGAGTGGTTTGGGTTGGAAGGGACCTTTAAAGGTCATCTCCTGCTGGTCAGGGACATCTTTTTATAAGGGCTTTTAGTGATGGGATGAGGGAGGATGAATTTGAGTTGGAAGAGGGGAGACTGAGACTGGAGATTAGGAAGAAATTCTTGCCAGTGAGGGTGGGGAGACACTGGCACAGGCTGCCCAGGGAGGTTGTGGATGTCCTCTCCCTGGAGGTGTTCAAGGCCAGGCTGGATGAAGCCTTGAGCAATCTGGGCTGGTGGGAGGTGTCCCTGCCCATGGCAGGGGGTTGGAACTGGATGAGGCAAGGGAAGAAGAGAGCTCTGTGCCTACCTAGGGTGCAGGCAGGGGTCCTTGGTTGCCATCTGCCATTGTGCAGGCACCGCACGAAGCTGTGGCCACCCACGGGGACGTAGCCTTCATCACACTCCAGAGTGGCTGAGTTGCTGTGGAGGATGCTCTCTACAGGCTTCAGCTGCCCATGGGGGATATCTGGGATGGGGCACAGGAGCCCTGTGAATCACCAGAAAACAGAAGGGTTGAGGACTCTCCTTCCCAGGCACAGCTATGGAAAGAGCATCTCCCTGCTCCCCACCTTTCTTCTCCAAGCTCCACCTTAGGTGTTGTCACCCCTTTGGGAACGTTTGGATTGGGGAAATGGACTGAGAAGCACCATGAATTGATTAAAAATAACCCAAACAAGGGGTAAGGGTGGTGCTGGCAGCTGGGGGGCAGCAGCTGCCTCTGCAGGGAGGTGCTGTGGCACTGGAGAAATGTCCCCAAAGGGCTGCTAACAAAGGAACTATCAACTTTCAGGCAGGAACTGCAATTTATTCCTCTTCCCAGAGACATTCATTAGTCAGCAAACCTCCACTTCTGTTCTGAGGTCAGCCTGTGGTGTGCAAACATTGCACCAGTTCCCTTCAGCATGTCTCCAGGCTGCCTCAGGGCTTCAGCATCAACCTTGGCATCAGCCTCATGCCACTCAAATTGGTGACTGTGGCCCTTGTAACTAAAGTGGTAAAAACACTTACTTGTCTAATTGCCTCTTCCCCCTTCTTACCAATACCCTCAGACCATGAAGACATCTTCTGACCCTGGGAACAACTTCTCAGCTAGCTCATGGCTGATTGAAGCAAAGGTTGATAGATTCCCTGCAACACAAGTTCTGAAGTCCAGAGCAGGAGGAGTTCAGCTGACAGAAGACCTGGCCCTGGGCTGTCACAGCAACGAGCTCAGGGCTTCTGAGCCAGTTGTACCTCACACACTGGTCCCCAAGGGAACCCATGTCCCAACATAAGACTTCTGAAAGGCCCTGGGAATTTTGGGTGGCTCTTGGCAAGCACAGGTGCAGCTAAAGAGGAGAAATGGACAACTGGGAGCAGCCACTGAGCTCAGATTGCCCTGGCAAGAACATCAGGCGTGGGAAGAGGTTACAGCAGCCCAGAATCCCAGCATGGTGGGGGTTGGAAGGGACCTCTGGAAATCAGCCAGTCCAACCCCCCTGCTAAAGCAGAGGCACCCACAGCAGGTTAGCAGTGACTTCAGCTAGAGGAAGGTCTCCTGGTGCACTTCACTAACCCCACTGTCAGATAGCTGAGCCCTAAGCAGAGCTGAGCCACAGAAGCAAAGGAAAGAGCAGAGGAGTGACACTCACCCAGACTCCTGCCTGGCTGCAGTACCAGCACCACTGCCAGGAGCTGTCCTGGCCAGAGGAGAGACACCAGCATGGTGTAGGGACCTGCAGGAAGGAGAGAGCCTCTGCCTGCCCTGAGCCTTCCAGGGAAGTGGAAGTGGCTAAGGGAAGTTGGGGACAGGCTAGACAAGCCACCCCCCAGCCCTTCTGACCTCCCCAGGCGAGGGCTGCCCTCTCTGAGCTCTCTGGAGAGGATGTAGCATGGGGAGGAAGTCTCCTCTGCCTCTTTTCTAGGTGGGGACAGTGGGAAAAAAATTCTTTTCCAGCTAGAAGGACTCTGCAGCATCCTGGCCTCAGCTCTGCAGTGGGTGGGGGTGAGGCTGCTGTGCAAAGACCTCCCTGTGCTGCCCTGAGGGAGCTGCAGCCCTCTGTGCTTGATCAACCACCATCTAGCTTCAGGACATGGTCTAGGGATCACAGGGGTGGTGAGTAGGAGGTTGGATGTGATGATCTTAGAGGTCACAGTCTCACAGTGCATCAGAGGTTGGAAGGGACCTCCAGAGAGCATCAGGTCCAACCCCCCTGCCAGAGCAGGATCCCTTAGGGTAGTCTGCACAGGAATGCATCCAGGTGGGGTTGGAAAGCCTCCAGAGAAGGAGACTCCACAACCCCCCTGGGCAGCCTGCTCCAGGGCTCTGTCACCCTCACTGTGAAGAAGTTTCTCCTCATGTTGAGCTGAAATCTTCTCTGTTCCAGTTTGAAGCCATTGTTCCTTGGCTTATCACCCAAAAGATCCTGGCCCCCTCCACTTGACCCCCACCCCTCAGATATTGATAGCCATTGATCAGATCCCCTCTCAGCCTTCTCTTCTCCAGACTCAACAGCCCCAGGGCTCTCAGTCTCTCTTCACAGGGGAGATGCTCAAGTCCCCCCAAGCATCCTCGTGGCTCTCCTTTGAGAGCTCTTTCCTAACTTTAATGCTTCTGTGATTCATTCAGGAGGGATTCTTGGAGCAGCTCTTTCCTTTCCCAGAGCCAGGACAGAGGGATTCAAAGCCAGAGACAGCTGACATTGCAAGTGCAGCTTTATTGGGATCTGGTGGGGAAGGAGTACTGTGCCCATCACAAGGTGGGAGCTGACAGAGCACTTCCCCTCTCCTGGAGGGTGCAGCACAAATGGAGCCACTTCTTCCTTTACACTCCTTTCCAACCTCTGCACCCACAAAGGGGCAGCAAGTGGCACCACCATGGCCTTGGGCACATCCATCCTGGTGCTTCTGCCTTGCTAGAAGCCAAGCTTTGAAGTTTCCTTCATCATGCCTGCTCTGAAGGTCACAGCTAAGCAGGCAGTGAAGTGCTTGGTCACAATAATGAATGCAAGATATGGACAGAGCAGCAATTGGCTATGCTGGATGGCAGCTGGGGCACAGCAGCTGTGGGGTTAGCACAGGCTGATGGCTCTGACCACCCTGTCCTTGCCATCTCCCCATGCCCATGCTCAGCACCCACAAAAATCCTCTTTCCACTCAGTGCCTTTCTAAGTGAGCACTTGTCAGTAGAGCAAACACATCTGATGGATTCATTTGTTGATTTTTAAGGTCCCTTCCCACCCAAACCCAAGGCTGTGATTCTAGATATCATAAATGGAAAGCTTTCAAATGTATAATGTGATGGAGAAAGCCAGCCCAGTGAGCTCTAACAGAATGAGCCAGAAGTAGTCAATTTTGGCCATCCCTCACCATGACCAAAGCTCTTCCTTGGTTGATAATTTTTTTTTTTTCCAGGCTGCTTAAGCATTTGCATGAATTACAAAGCCACAACCCCCACCCCCCTCAGGTCCACAGGATCACTCCACACACGAAGAGGAAGGGTTCTCATGCTACCAGCCAGGACATTCAGGATCTTAGCAGCCTTTCAACCTCCAGGAAGAGTTTCTGGACTTCCAGCAGAGTTTTGATTTCTGCCATAGGAATTCCACACTGGAAAAGTTCAGCATTTCGAAGAACCTTCTCACACACTGGAAGCTTTTTCTTTAAAAGAAGCAGAGAGTGCTGGCATGAGGCTGCTGCAGGACCTAGGTGCTGAGCATCCCCCTCCTGCTGCAGCCCCTCAGTTGGGTCAGGCCAACTGCAACAGAGCAATCCCATCCTTGAGGTCAGACCAATGCAATTCACCCAGTCATTAAGGTTGGAGAAGACCTCAAAGCTCATCCAAAAGCTCATCCAGTCCAACCAGCAACCCAGCCCCACCATGGCCACTAACCCATGGCCACAGCTTTCTTGAACACCTCCAGGGATGATGACTCCACCACCTCCCTGGGCAGTCTGTTCCAATCCCTGACCACTTTGGCAGCAAAGAAATTTTTCCTGATAGCCAACCTAACCCTCCCCTGCTGCAGCTTGAGTCTGCCCCTCCGGAGGCTGCCTGGATGCATTCCTGTGTGGCCTGCCCTGGGTGATCCTGCTTTGGCAGGGGGGTTGGGCTGGATCATCTCTGGAGATCCTTTCTATGATTTCCTCTTGTCCTATCACCTGAATATTAGGGAGAAGAGACCAACCCTCCCCCATCCTCACTCCAACCTCCTTTCAGGGAGCTGTAGAGAGTGAGCAGCTCTGTATCAGCAGCTGTTTGGGAGACAAGACCACGAATGGGGCAAGGTGGAGAGACAGACACAGCCTGGGGTGCAGGTGGTACTTACACAGGTGAGTGGTGGTACCCAGGTGCCATTGGCTGAGCAGGTGGCTTTGGAGTTTTCTCTTGGGTAGTCATCAGGGTGGCACTGGAAGGAGAGGGTTTCATTCACCTCATACCATAACTTGTGTGGACGAACCACTGGGGCACCCTGTCCAGTGGGCCGGAAGCACCGAACTGGGAGGAGAACAAAAGACCCAAACCCAACAGTGTCAAGAGAAGAGCCAGAGCACAAAACACCCTGAAAATTCCACCCCTGATTAGTGACTCAAAGCAGCAGCAGCTGCCTGTGAAAAACCCCCTGGGGGGCATCTGCCCGGCTCTGGTACCCACAGGTGGGCAGAGGAGGGTGCCAGGAGCTGTGCCAGTCTGAGAACCCTTACAGTGAAGAAGTTTATTCTAATGTCCAACTTAAACCTCCCATGGGGCAACTTGAGGCCATTTCCTCTCATGCTATGACTTGTTCCTTGGGAGAAGAGACCAACCCCCAGCTGGCTCCAGCCTCCCTAGGGAGCTGTAGAGAGCCAGAAGGTCTCCCCTGAGACCCCTCCTAGAGCCTGCTTGTAGGGCACTCTTGAGAATAACTCAGCTCTTGCCTGGCAATCACCAGCTTTGAGGAGCTTCTTTCTTCTGCACAGAGGAGAAGGTGCTAGAGGAGCCCCAAGGGCAGACACAGACACAATGCTGCACCCCAACCTCTGCACCCTGGCACAGGAGCCCCTGGGGCTTGTCCCCTGGCTGGTGCCTACCTGGCTGGCAGGTGGGCAGAGGAGGGTGCCAGGAGCTGTCACTCAGGCACTGGCTCTCAGCAGCACCATGCAGTACGAAGCCTTCATCACAGGAGAACCTGACAGTGGCCTTGTAGGGGAAGGTGAACCTCTGTGGAGCCATCCTGCCCCTCTCCACTGCAGGCCTGGGGCACCGAACCACTGTGGGAAGAGAGCAGAGCTGGCAGTGCTGGGGGGGCTGCTGCCCTGCCCCAGGCACCACAGGCACCCAGGTCAGGAGGGGCAGAGCTGCTCCTCATGATGCTCTCTCAACACTTCCCCCCCAGCCAGTGCAAGAGCTGCCTGCAGCAGCCCCCAAGGAGACCCTGCCAGCCCCTGGTGCTGCTGAGCAGCTCCTGGTGCTGAGACCTTCCCACGGGAGCTGGAGGAGCTGCATGGGCATGGAACTGCTCTGGGGTTGGAGCCTCTGGACCAGAGCAGGGAGTGATGCTGGGGTTTAGCCTCACCATCATGCCCAGGCCCTGGCCTCAGTCTGCTCCCCTAGAGGAGACACAACTCACCCTTGCACTCGGGGGCAGGTCCACTCCAGACCAGGTTCACCCCATCTTCAGAGGTGCAGTAGATGGAGGCATCCCCAATGAGGGACAGTCCCTCTGCACAGCTGTAGGTCACCTCTGCTCCATAGGAGAAGTGCTCCTGTCCCAAGCCAGAGTGCTGCCCATGGGTGATGTGTGGAGGAGGGCCACAGACTGTGGAATAAAGGGAACTGGTAAGAAAGGAAACACAGCATGGTGAGGTTGGAAGAGACCTCTGGAGATCATCTAAAGCAGGGGCACTCAACAGCAGCTTCCCCAGGATGGCATCCAGGTGGGCTTGGAATGACTCCAGAGATGGAGACTCCACCACCTCTCTGGCCAGCCTGTTCCAGTGCTCTGCCACCCTCAAAGTGGAGAAGTTCCTCCTCATGTTGAGAAGGAAACACAGGATGGTCACAGGTGATAATCAACATCACTTCTGGGAAATCAGAGCAAGAGGTAACTCCATGCTTCTAGGGTGCTAAATTCACATCAAGTTGCTGCCTGGCTTCTTGCCTCTTGCATCAGCTCAAGGCTCCCACTTCTTGCTCAGCACCCACCAGGGTCTTATCTCAAGGAGAGGACAGCCCAAGACTTTCAGCCCATGAGCTGAAATGATTATCATGAGCCCATGATCAGCATCCTGTTCTCCAGAAGCAGATCATGGAATCATAGAACCATTTTGGTTGGGAAAGGCATTTTAGGTCATCCAGTCCAACCATTCCCTAGCTCTACCAAGGCTGGGGCTAAACCATGGCCCTCAGCACCACATCTCTGCCTCTTGGAAAGCCCTCCAGGGATGGGGATTCAACCACCTCCCTGGGCAGCCTGTTCCAGTCTTGGAGAACCCTTTCAGGGAAGAAGTTTCTTCTAATATCCAACCTAAACCTGCCCTGGTGCAACCTGAGGCCTGAAGCAGGTCAGCCACTGCCTGGTGGTGCTGAGCAGTGATGCAGGAGCTCTCTGCTCAGTGTCACACCTACCTTTGTCACAAAATGGTAAGGAGGGACTCCAGCTCATATCAGGCTGACATGTGGTGGAGTCCTGGCCCCTGAGGACATATCCTGCATCACACTCCAGCCTCAGCTGGGTCCCAACTCTGTAGTCACTTTTGCTTCTATGAACCTCTCTTCCATGAGCAACATCTGGCTTTGGGCAACGAGGTTCTAGAAGGCAGAGAAAGGAAAGGACAACTGTGTAATTCCAGACAGACTCCACCAGAGAAAGAAAAGGACACTGTGATTGCAGACAGAACTCCAGGGATGGTGCTTTCCATGGAGGAGACACTTAGGAAGAACATCTAAACCCTGGGGGAAAGCAGGGACTGTCAGCCAGCTGCAGGGCTGAATGCTTCCTTTGGAACTCCAAGGGAGGTTCAGCCTCCACAGTCAGGCTCCCCTGAGGCTGTTGAGAAAGGAACACACTGCAGAGCCTGTGCAGGTCCATGCCTGACCAAGCCCTTGGGGATCTCAGCACCACACACCCCCTGCAGTCAGCCCAGAGGCTGTACTCATGAAGGTGCTGAGCACCCCACAGGCAGCATTAGGACCAGGACAAGGATTCATCCATGCTCTGGTGCTGGCTGCCCTGTGAGGTGGAGCTGGCTCTTTCCTCCTGGCAAGGGCTTGCTGAGCTGGGCTCAGGCTGCTCCCAGTGGTGCCCCAGTGCTGGGTGAGCAGTTTCAGCAGTCTCAGGGTTTTTTTTTATGCTGTTTATATTTTGCTCTGGGAGAGGAAATGCACTGAGAACATCCTCTGCTCCCAAGCCTTGTGTCAGCAAACCAGCCCAGCCACTGTCCAAAGCACAAATCACAAATCACATCCCCTTCCAGTGGGGTGAGTGTCTCCCAGGCTTCTCAGGAACCTCCTAAGCCTCTGAAAGCTACCAACAGGCAACCCTTTGCATCCCACCTCCCAGACTCCAGCTCAGTCCCTTGCCAAAACCTTTCCCCTGCAGTTCCCAGACAATAGAATGATCTATTTTGGATCTTCTGCTGCCTGCTTCACAGAACCATGGAACTGTTTCAGTTGGAAAAACCTCTAAGATCATCAAGTTCAGCCATCAACCCAACACCACCATGGCCACTACAGCATGTCCCCAGGTGCCATGTGCACACATTTCTTGGACACCTCCAGGGATGGGGACTCCACCAGCTCCCTGGGCAGCCTGTTCCAGTGGTTGAGAACCCTTTCAGTGGAGAAGTTTCTTCTCATCTCCAACCTAAACCTCCCCTGGTGCAACTTGAGGCCATTTCATAGAATCATAGAATCCTAGAATCAGTCAGGGTTGGAAGGGACCACAAGGATCAGCCAGTTCCAACCCCCCTGCCATGCCCAGGGACACCTCACACAGATCAGGCTGGCCAGAGCCTCATCCAGCCTGGCTGCAAACATCTCCAGGGATGGGACCCCAACCATCTCCCTGGACAACCCATTCCAGGCTCTCACCACTCTTCCTGGGGAAGAACTTCTTCCTCACATCCAGCCTGAATCTCCCCACTTCCAGCTTTATTCCATTCCCCCCAGTCCTATCACTACCTGAGAGCCTAAAAAGTCCCTCTCCAGCTTTCTTGTAGTCCCCTTCAGATATTGAAAGGCCACAAGAAGGTCACCTTGGAGCCTTCTCTTCTCCAGACTGAACACTTGGTAGTAGGAAGAAGAGATCAAACCCCACCTCACTTCAACCTCCACGATGCCTGACCAGTTTCTTTCAAGTTACTATGGGAAGAGTAGATCTGGGATAGACAGCAGTGGAGCAGAATCCTCCTTGGCTACCACTTCCAGCTCTGACCTACCTGTAGTGCACTCTGGCACTGGTGGATCCCAGCTCCCATCCCTGAGACACCAAAGGACAAGGTGGTTGGGATGACCTTTGAAAGCGTAGCCATCGTCACAGGTCACTTCCAGCCTGTCTCCAAACACATAATGCTCTTTCTCTTCCCACACATACACAGGCTTCCCATTCCTGATGTCTGGATTTGGGCAACGAATTCCTGAGGAGAGCCCAAAAGTTAGGAAGCGTGAAGGCAGCGAGCACGGCAGAGCCATCTGGCTGAGAGCAGGGTCGTGGTGAACCAGAGGATGGATGTTTTGTAAGACACAGCAGGACACTAAATCTGCCCCAACAGCAGCCCTGGGTGCTCCTAGGCAGGGTGAGATGCCTGGAAGGGTCTCTCCGACTGCAGCACCTGGGGACTCAGCACCACCGGCACTGTTTGCACAGGTTCAAGGGAGTGGAAAGCGCAGGTGGGAAAGCAACTGAGAAGAGGAAGTCACAAGTTCAAGAATCAGGAGTTCAAGAGCCCCACCAAGGGGGGCATCCTGAGCATCCCACCCCTCAACAGCAGGCAACATGCAGGGCATGGAATCACAGAACTGTGGAGGTTGGAAGAGACCTTGGAGATCATCACCTTGGAGGTCCAAGCACTCACCCAGAGCACACAGTGCCACCACTGCTGCTGAGCCACCACCACTAACCCACATCCATGTGTCCCTTAAATCATTCCAGGGATGGTGACTCCACCCTGGGCAGCCTGTTCCAACGCTTGAGAACCCTTTCTGGGAAGAAACTTTTCCTCATATCCAACCTGATCCTCCTTCAGGCACAACTTGAGACCTTTGCCTCTCGTCCTTTCCCTCGCTATGTGTGAGAAGAGCCCAACCCCCAACCTGGCTCCAACCTCCTTTGAGGCAGGTGTAGATCCTTCCCTCAGGAATAATTCTGCCAGATGCCAGGGGCAGGAAGCTGAAGGAACCTGCACTTACTTTCACAAGGCTGGGGAGCTTCAGACCATGTGAAATCTGGCAGACACTTGATGTGCCTGGTGGTCTCTCCTGGGCTGAACTCGTGGCCCTCCCTGCACTCGTAGGTGACGATGGTGTCCACAGGGAACAGGTTCCCAGCCAGCTTTGCTTTGACAGCATTAGACACATCTGGAGGGTTATCACAGCTGCCTAAGAGTGAGACATCAAAGGAGGGAAAGTGCCAGTGAGAAATCAAGGAGGGTCCAGAGTGGTATGGAACGAAAAAAAAAGAGAGGGAGAGAGAATTGGGGTAAAAATCGTGGGCTGGGGGTGTTCTTCTGAGATGCAGGTGGTGGTCTGTGTTCAGTACTTCACAGATCATAGAATACTTTGGGTTGGAAGGGACCCTAAAGATCACCCAGTTCCAACACCCCTGAAAGAACCTGGCCCCATCCTCTTGCCCCCCACACCTTAGCCCTTGCTGAGCATCGCTCAGATCCCCTCTGGGGCTGCTCCTCTCAACAGCCCCAGGGCTCTCAGCCCTTCCTCCTCACAGAGATGCTCCAGGCCCTTCAGCACCTTCATAGCCTCTACTGCACACCAGGGCTGTAGCCTCTATGGCCTCAAGTCATAAATTCCTTGAGTACTAAAGAGAGATTGACCCCAAACCCCCCAAAGCGAATCTCGGAGCCATCACTCCCAAGTCCTAACACTCTCTTAGGGGGGTGGAAACCAACTTGAAGCAAAGCTGCTGGGTGAGGTGGGACAGTGCTGGGTCCACCACACTTACTGAGCTGGCAGAGGGGCAGGGGGGGGTCCCAGAGGCCATCCTCCTTGCAGGTGGAGGTGTCGCTGCCGTTCAGGCTGTAGCGGAAGTTGCAGTCCATGAGGATGGTGTCCTGGTAGCTGTAGGAAAGCTGGAACCCGCTCAGCAGCTTCCCATTTGGGATGCTGGGATGCTCACAGGTAACCACTGCAGCAGGGAAAGAAGCAGAGAGGTTCAACAGGGCACCCACAGCAGCTTGCCCAGGAGCACAATGGCCAGAAGGGGTTGGAAGCTCTGCAGAGAAGGAGACTCCACAACCTCTCTGTACAGCCTGCTCCAGGGCTCCAGCACCCTCACACCCAAGAAGTTTCTCCTCCTGTTCAGATGGAATCTCTTATGTTCAAGTTTGTGCCCACTGCCCCTTGTGCTGTCCCTGGGCACCACTGAAAATCCTGGCCCCATCCTTCTGCCTCCCACCCTCAGTACTAAAGTATTGATCAACATTGATCACATCCCTCTCAGTCTTCTCTTCTCCAGGCTAATGAGCCCCAAGTCCCTCAGCCTTTCTTCCTAAGAGAGATGTTCCAGTCTCCTTGTGGCACATTCTTCAATCCCCACAGCTCCTGATCCCCTTTGCAGTTTTGCACAGACAAGATCCATCATCTGGGCTGCAAACAGCAACAGAACCCTGCTCCCACCTCCCCGCCAACCTGGTGACCATCAGCAGCCATGAGCCCTGCAATGGAAGACTCTAAATCCTCTCCCTGTGACCAAACCCTCATCTGCAAGATGATTCCAGCAACAGAAAGGAGAGAGGCAGCTCCAAGCTCCAGCAGATGGGGCAGCAGGCAGCAGAGGAGGGGCTGTGGCTGGAGCTGCTGCCATACCCCAGGGAGCTCACCCCTCACCCAGGGACCACCTCACCTCTGCACTCTGGGGGTGGCTTGCTCCAGACACCATTGACATTGTCTGTGGTGGTACAGAAGATGGAGGCATCTCCAACCAGTGAGAAAGGTTTCTCTCCCCTCCTGACATTGTGGCACCTGTAAGTCACTGATGCTCCATACTCAAAGCTCTCTTTGTCAGCTGCATTGTGCTCTCCATTAGCTATTTTGGGAGGGGGTAAACAAGGTATTGCTGGGGAGGGAGGGAGGGAAGAAGAAGACAGAAAGGACTTAAAGTCATTTCAAACCAAAGGTCTGGTAAGAAAAAACCTGAAACCCAAGGTGCCAGAAGGGGCAGATCTCAAGAATCATTTGGGTTGGAAAAGACCTGGAAGCTCCTCCAGTCCAACCTTCAGTCCAACACTGCCAAGGCTGGAGCTAAACCATGGCCCTCAGCACCACATCTCTGCTTCTTTTCAACACCTCCAGGCATGGAGATTTGTGTCAAACCATCACAAGATTCCACCAGCTCCCTGGGGAGCCTGTTCCAGTCTTTGAGAACCCTGCCAGCTGCACCATCAAGTTGCACACCAGCCCACAGGCAGCAGAGCTCTGCCCCAGGCACCAACAAGTCTGGGATTTACCATATTGGATACCTGGAAAAACTTTTTTACTGCAAGAGTGGTCAGGCAGCGGAACAGGCTGCCCAGGGAGGTGGTGGAGTCACCATCCCTGGAGGGGTTCAAGAACAAGGCTCTTGGGGCCATGGTTTAGTGGCCAGGGTGGGGTTGGGTTGCTGGTTGGACTGGATGATCTAAGAGGGCTTTTCCAGCTGAAACAATTCTGTGATCCTATGAAAGAGGCAGCAAAAAAAAAAAAAAATCCAACTGGATCATTCTACTGTCTGGGAACTGCTGTGGAGAGGTTTTGGCAAGAGGCTGAGCTGGTGGCTGGCAGGTGGGATGCCAAGGGTTGGCTGTGGGCAGCCTCACACTCAGCTGCCTGACTCCTAGAGAGGAAGGGAAGTCTTTTTTTTTTTTTTTTTTTTTTTTTTTTTTTCTGTAGGATGATGCAAGAATAAACCCAAACCAAACAATAAATCTTTCCAGACTCCCCCATGCATGAAAGTGCTGAAACTCTCAGCAGGGCAATGTGAGTGCTTCTGTGCCCAACCCCAGTGACATTTAAGCAGCAGATCAATTCAGGAGCTCCACTTACCCTCACAGAAGGGAATATCTCTGTCCCACGCAACAATCCCATTGACAATGACACAGTGGATTTGAGGACTTCCAACCAGCCTGTACCTGCATGACACAGAAGAGGAAGTTACTCCACAAACTCAGTTGGGATGTGTTTCACAGAATCATGGATTGTTTTGGTTGGAAGAGGCCTCTAAGAGCATCCAGTCCAACCAGCAACCCAACCCCACCATGGCCACTAAAACCATGGCCCCAAGTGCCATGGCCACACCTTTCTTCACCACCTCCAGGGATGGGGACTCCACCACCTCCCTTGTCAGCCTGTTCCAATCCCTGACCAGGCTTGCAGCAAGGAAATTTTTCATGTCCAGCCTAATCCTCCCCTGGTGCTACTTGAGGCCATTTCCTCTTGTTCTGTTGCCAGATACTTGGGAGAAGAGATCAACCCCCAGCTCACTTCAACCTCTTTCAGGGAGTTGCAATGAGGTCTCTCCTCAACCTCCTCTTCTCCAGGCTGAACACCCCCAGGTCCCTCAGCTGCTCCTCCCCAGCCCTGTTCTCCAGACCCTTCATACTGGATTATTCCATAGGCTGTGATCTTTCATTCACAGTGACCTGCACTGGTAGGGCTTCTGACAGCACAGCCTTGAATCCAGAGGGAAAAGACTTGAGAAGAAAGGGTGGGAAAGAAGAAGCTCCATGTCCTGAGTGCTCCTGGCTTACCCAGTGTTGCAGGTGAAGTTCACTGCTGAACCAAAATAGAACTTTCCTGCTAGGACAAGTCTGCCGTTGTCAGGCTCTCCAGGGTAGCTGCAGAGCTTTGCTGGGGGACAACAGAGTTAGTTCTGGGTGCAGTTTCTTGAGGAATTGGGAAAAGGCAGCAGGAAAACAGAAAACTCCTCCAGTACAGAGCAAAGGGATGGAGCAGAGACCTCCAGATTGCCCTTGCAACCCTCAATTATTCCATAATTCATGATGCTGGTAGGACCTGCACAGCTTCATGGATTGCACTGGGTTGGAAGGGACCCTCCAAGGTCATCCTGTCCCTGCTGACTGCAGGGGGGTTGGATATCTCCAACCAGATCAGGCTGCCCAGGGACACATCAAGTCTGATTCTGACTGTCTCCAGGGATGGAGCCTCAACCACATCCCCAGGCAGCTGTTCCAGTGTCTCACCTCTCATTGTGCAGAACTTCCTCCTGATGTCCAACCTAAACCTCCCCTGCTCCAGTTTCAAACCATTGCCTCTCATCCTATCACTCCAAGCCCTTCTAAACAGTCCCTCCCCAGCCTTCCTGTAAGTCCCCTTCAGATATGGACCATGACCTGCAGCCAGCCTCTGCAGTCAAAGGTTCTGTAGCAACCCTGGCACATGTGAGAGTGTTTCCTCACCTCCTACTGCCAATCTGAAAGACTTTTTCGGAACTGAGAGGTACAAAGTACCTGAGCAGAAGGCCATCCTTTGAGTCAGCAATAAACACAGCCAGCATCAAACCAGATTCCAGCTTCTGCCATCGTGGAACAGTCATAGAATGGCTTAGGTTGGAAGGGACCTTAAAGATCATCCAGTTCCAACCCCCCTGCCATGGGCAGGGATACCTCCCACCAGCCCAGGCTGCTCAAGGTGCCATCCTTGAACACCTCCAAGGAGAGCCCAGTCCTCAGTGGATGACAGCTGGTGCTCCAGGCCAGGTCACTCATCTCCCACTATCCCACAAGGTCCAAAAGCAATCCCAGGAGTCTGTACTCACGCAGACAGAGGTCGGTGGAGCCGTGCCAGTCGCCATTCCTGCCACAGACAAAGGTGTTGGAGACCTCAGCCCTCCTCATGTAGCCTGGCCGACACCTGTATGCCACCTTGGCTCCAGAAGCAAAGGTGCTGAGGCCAAGGAATTCCTCCTTGAGCTCAGCAGACACCAGGCGTGGTGGAGCACTGCAGGAACCTAGAGAGAGGAGCTCCATCAGCAAGATGCTGGGAGCTCAAAGCAGCAGGAGCTCTGGCCTGATTTACTCTGAAGGTCCACCTGAGGGGCCTTAAAATTCCTTAGAGCTAGGAATAAAGAGGAGAAGCACAGCCTGTGCCTGGGGGTCACAGGATAGAATGGGTTGGGTTGGAAGGGACCTTAAAAATCATCCAGGTCCAACCCCCCCACCATGGGCAGGGACACCTCCTGCTAGAGCAGGGTGCTCCAAGCCTCATCCAGCCTGGTCTGAAACACTTCCAGGGATGAGGTGTCCACAATTTCTTGTGTTCCCTTCTCTGGGATGGCTGAGGCTGGCAGGGACAGAGTAGGAGCACACCTCACACCTCACCCAGCAGCTTCAGAGGCTGGGCACACACAAACTGCAGATGAATCCTTCCCTCTCCCCAGTTTGTGTAGCTTCTTGCACCTCTTCAGCTGCAGTAATTTGATGTCCACTTTACAGAGACAGGAGGAAAGGCAAAGGAAGATGGATTCTGATCACAAAGGCTTAGAATGATCTGGAAGTGCAAAGGCAGCAAGGAAAAGAGAAAAACTCAAGCCCTGTGAACCCCAGGAGAAGGTTTTCCTTTGAGGGATCTTAGTTTATCCCTTGCTCCCTCTTCGTGTTCACTTACTCTGGACAGCCACAACAAGAGCAGCAGCAAGGAATAACCCAAGGATGACAGCATGATCCCTCTGCTTCCCTGGCTCCAGAGCTGGCATCTTCCTTTATTCCAGCTTCCCTGCCTGGAGATTCCCACGGAAGTTACTTTTTCCACACCTAGTATCTGTAGAAACAGATAGTTACTTTTTCCACACCTAGAAATCTGTAGAAAGGAATATTTCTCCTCAGGATAAGCACAGCTCATCCAGCCAGGCCTCACTTCTCCAGTCCTAAGCAGCTCCCACAGTGCTGGCTGGAGACCAGAAGCTGCAGGAGCTTCTCGCAGTGCTGCAGGAGAGCAGGGAGCAGTTCCTCTGCTGGCATCTCTGCAGCTTATGGGGCCAAGAGCCAACACAGAGAAGCTGAGCTGCTGGGGCAGAGCTGGATTTGGGTGAGGAACCTTGGCTCCAGCAGACCAGACCCAGAGAAGTGCAATCAGAGCATCAGCAGCACAGCTGCTGGTAGCTGTTAAGCAATTCCTGTGGGCTCTATTCCATGAGTCTCCCTTATTTGCATTTTGGAGAATGCAGCTTGTGATTAAAGTTCAAAAGCATTCTGTTGCCAGTGTGGTGGTCCTCCAGCCAGCCAGCTCCATGCCTGCAGGGCCATGGGGTGGTCTCTAAGCCCCCTAAAACCTGGTTGATGGGTAAAGCCTTTTGGTTTAGCAATCAATCTCTTGGAAGCAAATTCACCATCAGATGAAAGGCTGCTGGAGGCAAGAGGTTCCTCTAAAAAGAAACTCCAAGCAGAGAGAGGGAGAAGGATCTAACCCAAAGGCTTCACCAGCTGAGTGCAGATGACATCAACTGGAGTAAAGCCACAAAGGAGCCAAATCACCCAGGAGGTCAAACTGCTCTGCAACATGGAAGTCAGCACAGTTTGGACTCAGAGTCACAGATTGCATTGGGTTGCAAGGGACCCTCAAAGGTCATCTTGGCCACCCCCCCTGCACTCAGCAGGGACACCTCCAACCAGAGCAGGCTGCCCAGGGCCACATCAAGTCTGACCTTGACTGTCCCCAGGGATGGAGCCTCAACCACATCCCCGGGCAGCTGTTCCAGTGTCTCACCACTCTCACTGTGCAGAGCTTCCTCCTGATGTCCAACCTAAACCTCCCCTGCTCCAGTTTCAAACCATTGCCTCTCATCCTATCACTCTAAGCCCTTCTAAACAGTCCCTCCCCAACCTTCCTGTAGGTCTCCATCAGATATTGAAATGCTGCTTCAAGGTCTCCCCAAAGCCTTCTCTCCTCCAAGCTGAACAGCTCCAATTCCTTCACCTGCTATCCCTAGAGACCCCCAGGAGTCCTCTCTGACTCTGCTGTCCACCATCACCATTTACCAGCCTAAATCTTCCCAACCTCATGTACACTCCAAGTGCCTCCCTACCTCCTGGAAATGAGGCTTTCCTTGATGCTTTCTACCCTAAACCTAACACTTCTCATGGCTGTTTCCTTCCCCTGGCTTTCCCTCAGTATCCACACTCCCACCCCAGCTCTTGGTCTCATTTGATTTCATTTACTCAGCTCTGTGCCTGCTTGAGGTGCAAGAAAGCCCCAACCCAGTTCCCCAGAGCAGCAGCACCCAAAGCTGCACTGCTCAAAGCCTTCTTACCTGGAGGTCTGGCAGCAGGGGATGGAGAGACCTGGGGTGTTCTGCTCTTGCATGGCAAAGGGATGGCTTTGTCTCCTTGCTCTGTCCTGGCACCTCAGCTCTGAAGGAGGAGCTACCCCACGCCTACATCCTTAAGTATGGCTCCATCCAGAGAAGACTGAACCCTGCAGAAAGCAGAGCTGGACCAGTTGGCCTATAAATCATTAACCCTTCAGCAGAACAGAGAGGAAGTCATTTATTCAGCCCACAGAGCAAAACACTCAAACCCTGAAAGCCCCTTGAATGCAGCCCAAGCAGATGTTGAAATCCTTCTGTTTGCTGTGTGGAGCTGCCAAGTCTTTTGTTGAAATGATCCTTGCAGAACAGGATGCTGCCCATTCCACCCTGACACAATGGCCCCCAGCCAGAGCTGCTCCCCAGTGCTGCCCAGGGGCCTTGGGCACACTGTGATGACCTCCTCAAGAGGACTGCTTCACCCTGGGGCACATCAACCATCGAGTTCCTCCCTTCTGACCTCCCCCCAAGCCTATGGCCAGTGACCAAACTATGGTTTCTTCAACCACTTCCAGCTAATCCCATTAAACAACACCAGCTGGAGCTCAGCAGCACTTGGGGCCTCAGGGGGCATGGTTCAGAGCAGAACACCCCAGTCCATGATGGGAACCCAGCTGCCCCTTGTCTGCTTGAAAGCTCTTCCCAACTCCCACTCTCACTGGGGGTCATTTCCCAGCAGCAAGAGCTTTGGCAGCACTTGCAACCATTTGCTCCTTCTGCACTTTGGCTGCACAGCTTCATCCAGGCTTGAACCACCACCACCACCAAGAACCCAGCAATGGCCTTTTCATCCTGCTTCTGCTTCTCACAGGTAGAGCTTTCTCCATCACATCTGGGGTTGGGTTTTTTGGGCCAGAAACAGTTACCACAGCCCTACCTGCCCCATATCCTCAACCAAATGAAGCAGATGCAGCTCTTGCCCTGCAGGACACAGCAGAAGGCTTCCTGCCCTCAGCCCCTGAGCAGAGGCTTGCTCAGAACATGTCTCTGAGCTCCACTCAAGCCTTGGAAGAATGCAGTTAATCCCAAACACAAACAGAGCCTTTCTGGCTGTGCCTCAGAACAAGCTGATCCATGTGCCCCCAAACCCAGCAGCTTCCTTCTGGGAACCCAGGAGGTTATTCAGCACCTGCACAGGGTGCTCACAGCCTCCCAGCATGGTGAGGTTGGAAGGGAGCTCTGGAGATCATCCAGTCCAACCCCCCCTGCTCAAGCAGGGCTCCCACAGCAGCTTGCCCAGGATCACAATGGGCAGGGAGGGGGTGGAAGCTCTCCAGGGAAGGAGGCTCCACAGCCTCCCTGGGCAGCCTGCTCCAGGCCTCCAGCACCCTCACAACAAAGAATTTTTTCCTCCTGTTCAGATGGAGCCTCCCAAAACCCAGGGCCATCTGCCCTTTCCTGGAGATCCTCTTCCTCCAAACACTTCCCCCAGGTTCCCTGAAGCCACCACTAAGGTCACACACCCAGCACAGAACAATCAGAGCAAACACTACCAGAAAGTAGCAGAGGAAAGGAGATTTGTTTGTTTTAAACCTCTTTATTGTAAATAAAGCCTCAGTGGGGGGGGGATCTATGCTGGGGAGCAGAGAGTACACAACACACAGCACAGGTTTACACACACTGCATTATTTTACACCTAACAGAACCCATTAGGAAGCAGAAATGTAGCCAAAAGAACCTACAAATAAACACATAACCACCACCTGACTGAACACAGAGATGCAGTTTGCAAACAGCCTCTGGAGCCAGAGCAGCAGCAGAGGTGGAGGTGGCAGCAGCAGAGCTCCCCCAGCAGCTTCTGGAGGAGCTCAGGGTGAGGGTTTGGGACATGGCCCCCAGAGCAGGTGGCTCCTGCAAGCACTGGGGGGGGTCTCTCCCCCCAAAGCTTCTCCACTGGGCTGGGCTTCCCCTCCACCCCCTGCCTGAGCTGCTGCAAGGGGACAATGGGCAGAGAGGTGGCAGCTGTAATGTCACAGCCAGGGCACACAAACTCAAGCTGCTCAGCCTGGTTTTAAGCCTTTCCCCACTCCCTCCCTTTCCAATTTTCCCCATTGCTGGCAGGAGGTGGAGCAGCTTTTGCCTGGGTGATCATTTCTGATTCCTCTAAACCAAGCCTGGGGCAACCAGCCCCTGGGCCACAGCTCCCATGGGTGACCCTGCCCCTCTTCACTGAAGGCTGACACAGCCACCACCACCACCTTTTGCTGATGACAAGCCAGGGAAACACAGGCAAACCCCAAATTCACCTCTCCTCTGCCTGCCCAGCCCAAGGCAGCAGCTCTGGGGTACCACTGCCAGCTGCTGCAGTGCCTCAGTTCAGGAACCTTTAATCCCTGTTTGGTGTTTGCTCAAAAGGTGCCAAGGGAATCAGGTGGTTTCAAGGAAACACCTGGCACAGGGACCCACCAGCCTGTGTGGGGCTTCCTGGCACCACCTGGCAGCACCCCAGCCCCATCAGCTGTGTGTGGGGTGATGCTCACAGACCTGCTGCTGCTCTGCTCCAGACAGGGATTTTTAAACCCCTTCTTGGGAAGTTAAAAACGCAAGAGAGGCAAAGGCTGCAATGAGGCTCTCATTAAAGCACTGAGGCACAAATGCTGCTGTCTGCAGAGACAGCCAAGAGGCTCCCATCCCACCACCCAGCAGCCCATGGCCCCACTGGAGAGGAACAAGGGGACCCAGGATCAGTGATCCCCAAAACCTGCAACCCTCATTTCTTTTTTTTTTTTTTTTTAAAGGCATGATTAAATACCCACCCCCCCCCAAAAAAAAAAAAAAAAGTTAACAACTGCCAACAAAAGCAGCTACATTCATCAATCCTGGCAAGTAAAAATAGACTTTTTTTTTTTTTTTTCCTCCTGACAACCATTAATTACTCAATGACACAAACAAAACTTAAGCCCTGAACAACTTCTTACAGCATCTATTGTGCGTAAACCTCCTACAGTGAGGTTCCTCCTCCTGGTGCCCTGCAGAGCAGGAGGCTTCCTCAGCAGGAGCAGCCAAGCCTGATGTGGCTTTGTGCGTTGAGAGAGTCCCTGGAGAGCTGACAGTGAGCATTCCCCATCCCACAGGCTGGAAAATCTTTTCCTTCAAACTTTTCCCCCTCTCCCTCACTCCCTTTTCTGGCTGATTTCTAAGCCCTGTAGCACTTCCAACCAAAGGCTGGACGGTGCTGCTCTTGCAGGAGGGCTGCAGCAAAGCCATGGGAAGAGCTTGAGGACAATACCAATGAACCTCAGCTTCTCACCCCCTGAATTTCCTCCCCTCGGTGGTGCAATAGGCTTTAGATCAACACAAGCTCCTGGCAGATCTTCAGGGGTCAGGATTAGTGCCTGAGCCTTCAGCGTGCTCTTATCTCACCTGTATCAAATTCAAGCTCTGGGAAGTGTTTAAGCAAACAGATTGGAGCTCAAAATCCTCAGGTAAAACCTCAGGGGCTGCTGAGCTGCTCCCCAGCCAGGGTGACATTTCCCAAGCACATCAGCCAACTCTTGACACGTTTCAGGCTGGGTCCCAGGAGTTGCTCAGATAGATCCTGGAGCAGCAGCAGGTCCAGAGCAGCCTCCTGCTTTGGACCTAAAAACTCTGCTCTTCACCCAACCTGAGGGTTTTGCCCTTATTAGTGCAGTTAACAACAAGAGAGTGGCAAAATGGAGTTTGGCAAAAGAGAAGTCAAGACTTGGGGGAGGAAAGTGTGAATTGGGGCATTGCTTCCCCCACACCTTCCCCTAGATCCAGAGCAGCCTCCTGCTTTGGACCTAAAAGCTCTGCTCTTCACCCAAACCTGAGGGTTTTGCCCTTATTAGTGCAGTTAACAACAGGAGAGTGGCAAAACGGAGTTTGGCAAAGACCTGGGGGAGGAAAGTGTCAATTTGGGAGTATTGCTCCCCCCACACCTTGGGGAACAAGGAGCTGAAGGAACACAGAGCCATCACTTGAGCTGTTCCACAGGGAGCTTCCATGCACTAAACACTCAAGCAGCTGAAACTCTGTTTTAAGGCAGCATCACACATCAAGAACATTCACAGCTTCTTCTCAGGTTAAGTTAAAAAAAAAAAAAAAGATAAAATAATAAAAGGCTTGTGGTGGGCTTAAAATTTGGTATGTTAAAAAGACAACTGGTTTAAAAAAAAAAAAAAAAAAAAAAAAAATCAACCCCAAAACCAAAGACCTTGTGCTTCCTTTCCAACCCTACCCAGGCAGCCCTGCTGTTCCCAGACACCCAGCAAAGCCAGGCTCTGATTTTCTGCTGTCACAGAGGGGAAAAAATAAATTAAAAGTGTCCACAAAGCCCTGAAAAATGAATGGGAGGCTGAGATCAAGGGAGCAAAGCTAAAGCAGGAGTTGAGCTGAGACTGAAGAGCTCTGGTAGCTGAGCTATTTCCAGGGAGTGTGTTTCCAGGGAGTGAGAGGAGCTTATTGCTCCTCACTGGAGGTATCCTGCAGGATTTGCTGCCAATGCCTTGTGCTGTTCTCCCAGGGCAAAAGGGAGAGCAGAGGAACAGGCTCAGAGAGCAGGGAGGGTTCACATCCACAGTTGTGAAAGTGAAGTGAACTGATACCTGCAGCTCTTGCTGTGGTGAAACAAGACAAGAACTGGTTGGAAATGGTTAACAGGTGAGGAACATAAAAAAAATATTGGGGATTTGAGCTGGTGACAGATTTTCCAGCATGGATATGACCACTGAGTCCTCACACAGTGCAGTTAATTCTGCCACCCAACCAGGAGGAAAGATGTGGGACATTGTTTGAACAGCCCAGAAAGGGCCAGGGATAATTTCACCTTTAAAAAAAAAAAAACAGGTTGGGGGGGGAAAGAAAAAAAAAAAAAAAATCTCCCTCAGAAGTGTTCTCTGGTCTCCCTGACAGACAACTCAGCACTCAGAAAGAGAAGACACAGACAAGACTGCAAAACAGAGGTGAGAGGAGAACTGGCCAAAGCAGTGCGTGGCTCGTGGTGCTCCAAGGATGCTCCAGTTCCATCTGCAGGGCTCTTCCCAGCCATGGAAAACACCAGTCCAGTCCAAGATGAAGCCAAATTCTACACCATTAAATCAGCCATCCTCTAAAACAAGAGAGAAATGGTACAGCTTAGACCAAGGGGGAGTGAGGAGGGGGGAAGAGAAGGGACAGCAGAGCTCAGCTCGGTGCTGGGAACAGGATCCAGCTCCACCTCGTTTTCTACAGGGAGATTTTCCTCATTGTTTCTACCTGAGCAGGTAAGGAGCTGCTTCATGCTCTGCACTGTCCTTTAACCTCCTGCAAAGCTCCACACGGAAGGTTCCCAGGCTCAGCCTGAAGCCAAGAGAGCTCAGAAAACCCCCCAGGACAGCAGGCAGTGTTGGTGACTCAGGGTTTAATTCCCTTTTATTTCTCTTCTCCAGAGGGAAGTGCACTCCCAGGCCACACATAAAGCAACATTCCAGTAATCATTTTGCAATATTAACCACAACAACACTTCAAAAGTTTTGCTAAATCTCTTTCCACTGCTTCCCCAAGGCTCAGACAGACCACAGGAACACACTCAGGTCAGTGCCAGTGGATTTCCAGACACAAAAATCACACAGGTAAAACCCAACAGCCAGCAGTTCCTACAGCTGCTGGTGGGGCAACAACACAGAGAACGCTCAGGGGTCTGTGGTGCCCAATTCCACCTCAGACTGTTGTAGAAACCAGTAGGAACCATTTGTCTTGTCCCCTTCACCCCTTTTGCTCTGCAATCCAACACAGGCAGAGCAGCAGAGCCAAGCTGCTGACAATCAACAGCAACAACTGCTGATAACTGACATCAATAGCAGGCAGGAAATCCATTCCCTGCAGATCTTCTCTTTGCAGTTGAAAATAAATGAATAAACCCCAAAATATCTCAGACAGCTTTCCCAGACAATGCTGTTTAAGAAGTGTCCAGCAAGACAAGATCATCCTCGAGGGTCCCTCCCCACCTGATGCTTTCTCTGACCAGAGATGATCCAGAGCTGCTCACATGCTGCTTTCTCAAGTTAAAAAACAACCAATCCAGCACTAAGAAGGAGGTGTGTGCTGGAATCAAGAAACTTGGACCAAGCTACCTTCAGTTCTCTGCAAATCCTCCCAGGAAGCCTCTGCTTAAACACAGAGGGGGAAGGAGAGTCACTCTGCAGAGCTGGCACCTACATTCCTTTTAGAATTACATAGAATTGTTAGGTTTGGAAGGGACCTCAAGGATCAGTCAGTTCCCCTGGGCAGGGACACCTCACACTACAGCAGGTTGCTCACAGCCACATCCAGCCTGGCCTTAAACACCTCCAGGGGTGAGGCTTCCACCACCTCCCTGGGCAACCTGTGCCAGGCTCTCACCACCCTCCTGGGGAAGAATTTCTTCCTCACATCCAATCTGAATCTCCCCATTTCTAGTTTTGCTCCATTCCTCCCAGCCCTATCACTACCTGACACCCTAAAAAGTCCCTCCCCAGCTTTCTTGCAGCCCCCTTCAGGTACTGGAACACTTTTCTAAACCCACAGCTCCTTTTAGCTCAGAGCTTCTTTTAGTTTGAAGCCACCACCCCTTGTCCTGTCACTACAGGGTTTCTCCACCCAGCTGCTTTCCAAGCACATTCTAAACCCACCCAGATCCCTTGAGTCACAGGGAGCCAGGGTTCAGCAGCACCACTCCCACCCTAGCTGCTATCCAATGCTCCTGCAACATCCCTGGGATCAGCAACCTCACAGCACCTCCTCCTGGGTGGAGAGGAAACATGAATGGGACCCAGCACCATCCAGTAAAAGCTACATGGCTGAGCCCAGCAGCACCAGTGCAGAGCCATGCCATGTCCTGGTGTTGATTCAGATGGCACTGGGTTGGAAGGGACCCTCAAAGTTCACCTTGTCCAACCCCCCTGCACTCAGCAGGGACATCTCCAACCAGATCAGGCTGCCCAGGGCCACAGCAAATCTGATTTTGAATGTCTCCAGGGACGGAGCCTCAACTCCATCCTCCTTTGGCAACCTGTTCCAGTATTTCACCACTCTCATTCTGCAGAACTTCCTCCTGATGTCCAGCCTAAGTCTGCCCTGCTCCAGTTCCAAACCTCTCTCATCCTATCCCCACAGGCCCTTCTGCACAGTCCCTCCCCAGCCTTCCTGTAGCCCCCTTCAGACACTGAAATGTAGTCATGAGCTCTCTCTCCCTGGAGCCTTCTCCTCTCCAAGCTGAACAGCCCCAACTCTCTCAGCCTGTCCTCATAGCAGAGCTTCTCCAGCCCTCTGATCATCTTGGTGGTCTCCTCTGGACCCACTCCAGCAGGTCTAGAGGATGGAGCAAGCTTGGGGTGAAAACCTTGTGCAGGCAGCCAGCACAAAGCACTAGTAAGTCCAGCTGGAGCCCCTGGCTCAGTGTGCTCAGCCTGGTTACTTCTTCCTCCCCCACTGAGGTCTCCCTTACTGATAGGTTACAACACAGCCCCAAAACCTCCTTCTGCACCATGTGTTTGTCTTTCCCCCAAGTAGTTTCCATGCAACATTAAATCAAGAGAAGTCCTACTTACTAAAGAGCTCAGGGGAGCTCACACAAGCTGCTCTCAGCCATACTCACAGGCAAACATTTTCCCCATGAGGCTGCAAAGGAAAAAGAAACAGCAGAGGATAGCTCAGAGTGCCTTTGGAAGGAGATTTTGAAAGAGAACAGTATAAAGCAGCAAAGCAAAAGAGGAAAGAAGTGAAGCGACCTCAAAAGATTTCATAGAATGGTTTGGGTTAGAAGGGACCTAAAAAAATCATCCAGTTCCAAGCTCCCTGCCATGGCCAGGGACACCTCCCACTACCCCAGGTTGCTCACAGCCTCATGCAGCCTGGTCTGAAACACTTCCAGGGATGAGGAGTCCACAATAATTTGTTGTCAGGTAGGTCCTGGCAGGTTTGTGTGACAGCAGGAGCTGGTAACAAGGCCTGGCCATGACGTGTGGCAGCACCAAGCCACCTCCTCCACTGCTGCTCCTCTCAAGGGCTCCCTTTAGGCACAAGGTTCCAGGACAGCAAGATTGCCACCCAGGGTTTGGCTGCCCAGGGAGGTTGTGGATACCCCATCCCTGGAGGTGTTTAAGACCAGGTTGGATGAGACTTTGAGCAACCTGGGCTGGTGGGAGGTGTCCCTGCCCAAGGCAGGGGGTTGGAACTGGCTGATCTTTGAGGTCCCTTCCAACCCAAACCATTCTATGATTCTATGAATTGCTCCTTCCCCCCCGAGCTGCCAGCACTTCATCAGCACAATTACAGAGGGTACAACTGCAAAGAGGGAGCAGTCAGGGTGGGGATCCCCATCCTGAGGGGATGCCCAGCTGAAGACACCCACAGACCAAGCTACCTGGGCAGGCAGAGTCCTCTCCAGCTTCATGCAGAACTGCCATGGGCCAACCCCACCTCATTGCAAAGCTCTGTCTGGTTCAGATCCCCCTGGAGCCCTGGGATTTTGGGGATGCCCAAGCCTCCTGCTTTCATCCAGCATGAAAACACCAGCACTGTTCACTTGGCTGAGAGGGAGGGAGGAGAACAAGAAGCTGGGCTCACTGAAGAGCTTGGGAAGCATTAACCTCTACAGCATCCAAATCAACTTGAAAGCACTGTGGTAGCTTTTTCCTGCATGAAGGGCCCAGCCAAAACCTTCTCAAAGCCTCCTGCACCATCTCTCTGCTCCATCTGATGGACAACAGCATGCAGCCTGGCATTAAAAGCTCCAAACTTAGCAGAGAAACCATTTCAAAGGAGCAAAGCAACAAGCAGGGCTTTGCATCCACCACCTATGAGGACCTGCAATGCTTTTAAAGCTGGAAGAAACCCCAAGTGGCTTTAATCTGGGCACCCACAGAACCCAAACTTCATGCAAGAAGCTGCTGATGTTGGGATCTGAAGGGAAATGGGCACCAAGAAAGAACATGGACACAAAGATTTCCTAGCAAGCCACTCTGGAGCTAGAGCAACACCTGGGTGCAGCATGAAATGAGGACAAAGAAGGTATCTGTGAACTCTTGCTGATGAGGTTTTTGCCCCAAAGCAAAGATCCTGCCCAGGACCTGCCAAGGCCCTACTGCACTGATGGGAACTCCCTGGATGGAGCCTGGCCTTGAAAGCCTCTTGACACCAGAATCCTAGTTTCACGGGGTGACTTCTGGGGCTTTTTCTGGGGGGATTCTTTGTGTGTTGGGTTTGTTTTAAGGGATCTAGAAGGGATCCAGAATGATTTTCATGCAGGAACAGAGCTGCTGGTGGCCAAATCCCCGAGCGGGGGTCTCGTATTTGAGAGAGGACCAACTGACAGCCAGGGATGATGAGGATGGGGAGGCAAAGGGAAAGTACCACCTGGACACCAACTTGCAGCTGTGGTTGGCCAGCTCCATCTTGAGCTTCCAGGGCTGGGAAAGATGGCAGGAGGTCAAGAGGTTTGCTCCCCAGGCTGTAATGCCGCGGGCGCTTGACCACGTCCACGCTGGCCCGCGGCGTGAAGCTGTTTCTTCTCATCCTTACAGGGCTTTGGCTGATGGGAAGGTGGAGCTGATCCCAAGCAGAGAGTTATCACAAGGAATGAAAAGGGGAACCACAGCTGAAAACCACATGGCACACAGCAGCACACACCTCTGGCGTCCCCACCCACAGCACCCCAAAGCTGCTGGCAGCCGGAGTTGGGTGAACCCAGCAGCAGTTTGTGCCACCAGGATTTTCCCTAGGGAGCAGCAGTGGGGGGAAATGAGCTGCTCTGCTGGCAGATCTGGCTCAGAGGACACTGAAGTCTGCTTTTCTTTTTTAGCAGTTTGACTTCCCATGGGGATTTTTCTGCTTAGCTGGCTTCGTTTGGGGCTGGGTTTTGTTTTCTTTCCTTCTTCTTGTATTATTTTTGTTTTTTTCCCTCCCCCGCCATCCACTTAAGGGGGAAAGCAAATAAGCAGACAGAAAAGTTTTCCCTTCTTTGTGTTTCTGCTCCTCCAAGGCAGCTGCACTTCCCAAGTAAAACAAAGAACAACAGCAACAACCTCTGACTTCTCCTGAGCGGGCAGCAACAATTTCAACACAGAGTTGCAAAGCAATAAACACCCAGACTGGAAACCACCAGCATGGGACCAGCCCCCAGAAATCTTGCCAAATAGGCTCAGTGTAGCATTTAGCAGCCAGCTGGATTTAGCTCCACAAACCTTCCAGACACAGATGCAGGCTCCTGGTTTCTCCACCCTTTCTTTCTGGTCCCTCAGAAAGAAATGCTGGGACCCAGAGCCCACCCAATCTGCCAATAGCTCTTGTAAAAAAAACAGCAAGAAGAGGCAGCTAAAAGCCTAAATGTACCCAAAAGGACTTAAAACAGGATGCATTTGATTTCCTGTGAAATCAGAGCTGGTTTGTGACCTTTAATTGGGGCAGCTAATTATAGGCAAGGGGCACAAGGCCTTTGACAGAGCAATCCCTCTGCAAAGCAGTGATGCAAAGGTGAGCAGCACCTACCACAGCTTCAGCCCAAGGTTCTGTGCTTTGCTGAGCAAGCACAGATGGCCCTGCAGTAGTTTGAGTAATGGGAAAGACAGGATTGCATAAATAAAGCCACTCAGAGCCTGAAATGCATCCACTGCTGCTGTAAGAAGATTCCCAGCACAAGGGAGGTAAAAACCTGGACCCATCCCCTTCTTGCTGTGGTATGCACCAAGTTTAGGCACACCACAGTTGTGCTTTGCACCAAATACTTCTAAACTACAGGAGAAACCTGCAGAGATCAGGGAAAAAAATTCTCCACTCCTCACAGCCCCTAAGCAAATGCTGCTGAGAGCCCCCAAGAAGCTGCCTGAAGCTCCTATCCCAACCCAATCTGCAGCTTCAGAAAGAGAAATCTCACCCAAGAAGATGGAGGGAAGAAAAAAAAAAAAAAACACTTTAAACCTCTTGATCACAAAATGCATCATCAACAAAATACTTCACTGAGCAGGAGACCTGGAGTTCAATCATTTACATCCTAAATTTTTTCATTCTCCTTCCTACAACAACCCTGAAAACATCTCCCCCTCCTCCATCCCCACCTCCTTCTCCCAGCCTGGGAATCACACAAATAAATTCAACCTGTAATTAATTCTGCTTTGGGGAACTCTTTCTGCAGGAAGTCTTTGTGGTGATTGAAAGAATCAGCTTTTTTTCTGGCAGGTATTTAAGAGATTTTTCCCTTTTAGTTCCTTTCTTTTTTTTTTTTTTTTTTTTTTTTTGAGCAGGGAAAAAAAATAACAAAACAAAACAAAAAACCAACCCCAGAGCTGTGCAGCAAGACTTACTGAGTTGAGAGAGGGTTTGTCCCTGTGGGTGTTCACTGCTTCCACATTCAAGGTAATTGTCTCCACTTTACAACCTTTAGGCACCCAAAAAAAAAAAAAAGAAAAAAAGAAAAAAAAAGTTTAGATAAGAAAAGGCAATTTATGAAATCAACTATTTAAGAAGGCAATAAAAGATGGAAAGCAGAATGGAAAACTCAGCAGAGGGGAAAAAAAATGGTGGTGTTTTTATTTGGTAAAGAGAAAAAGGAGTATAAAAAGTAATTAAAAAATAAGGGGAAAAGGGAAAAAAGGGGAAAAAGGGGAAAAAGGGGAAAAAGGGAAAAAAGGGGAAAAAGGGGGAAAAGGGGGAAAAAGGGGAAAAAGGGGGAAAAAAGGGGAAAAAGGGGAAAAAGGGGGAAAAAGGGGAAAAAGGGGGAAAAAGGGGAAAAGGGGGAAAAAGGGGAAAAGGGGGAAAAGGGGAAAAAAGGGGGAAAAGGGGAAAAAGGGGAAAAAGGGGGAAAAAGGGGGAAAAAGGGGGAAAAGGGGAAAAAGGGGGAAAAAGGGGAAAAAGGGAAAAAAGGGGAAAAGGGGAAAAAGGGAAAAAAGGGAAAAAAGGGAAAAAAGGGAAAAAAGGGAAAAAAGGGAAAAAAGGGAAAAAAGGGAAAAAAGGGAAAAAAGGGAAAAAAGGGAAAAAAGGGACAAAAGGGAAAAAAGGGGAAAAGGAAAAAAGGATTTAAATAAATAAAACAAATTAAATAAAATTTTAAAATAAATAAAAGAAAAATAAAAAATTTAAATAACTACATAAATCACTTTTTTCACCATGTTAAAAAAACAAAATCAAATACTTTTGTCCCCATGCTAAGAAAAGCACCAGAACCTTTCACAGAACATTTGTTTGCTCCAACACACAGAGACAGAACTTTAGCCATCAGATTCCCCCAGGAAGCAGGCAACAAAAGAACCCCAAAGCTGCAAACCCCCCAAGGCAATATTTACCATATGCAACAGGTGTGAGCTTGAGAATGGTGTGGAGGGGACAGCGCAGGTAGGGCAGCTCCTCTAGGGGAGAAATAGGAATTATGGGATGGGGTTACAGCTGCAGCAGCCACCCCCCAGCCCCTGGCCCCCAGGCACCTGGTAGCACCTTCCCACAACAGCAAATATTAGGCACCAACAGCACAGGGACTCTGTGCCCATCCCTTCCAACCCCCTCAGTCACCCTCCTCAGCACTGCAGGGGTAGGACAGGGCTGAGCCCAGCGTCTGGGACAGACTTTGTAGGGAGAAAGACAGACAGAAAGAGAGAAAGAAGAAGGGGGAAAGAAAAAAAAAGAAAAAGGAAGAAGGGGGAAAGAAAAAAAAAGAAAAAGGAAGAAGGGGGAAAGAAAAAAAAAGAAAAAGGAAGAAGGGGGAAAGAAAAAAAAAGAAAAAGGAAGAAGGGGGAAAGAAAAAAAAAGAAAAAGGAAGAAGGGGGAAAGAAAAAAAAAGAAAAAGGAAGAAGGGGGAAAGAAAAAAAAAGAAAAAGGAAGAAGGGGGAAAGAAAAAAAAAGAAAAAGGAAGAAGGGGGAAAGAAAAAAAAAGAAAAAGGAAGAAGGGGGAAAGAAAAAAAAAGAAAAAGGAAGAAGGGGGAAAGAAAAAAAAAAGAAAAAGGAAGAAGGGGGAAAGAAAAAAAAAGAAAAAGGAAGAAGGGGGAAAGAAAAAAAAAGAAAAAGGAAGAAGGGGGAAAGAAAAAAAAAGAAAAAGGAAGAAGGGGGAAAGAAAAAAAAAGAAAAAGGAAGAAGGGGGAAAGAAAAAAAAAGAAAAAGGAAGAAGGGGGAAAGAAAAAAAAAAGAAAAAGGAAGAAGGGGGAAAGAAAAAAAAAAGAAAAAGGAAGAAGGGGGAAAGAAAAAAAAAAGAAAAAGGAAGAAGGGGGAAAGAAAAAAAAAAGAAAAAGGAAGAAGGGGGAAAGAAAAAAAAAGAAAAAGGAAGAAGGGGGAAAGAAAAAAAAAGAAAAAGGAAGAAGGGGGAAAGAAAAAAAAAGAAAAAGGAAGAAGGGGGAAAGAAAAAAAAAGAAAAAGGAAGAAGGGGGAAAGAAAAAAAAAGAAAAAGGAAGAAGGGGGAAAGAAAAAAAAAGAAAAAGGAAGAAGGGGGAAAGAAAAAAAAAGAAAAAGGAAGAAGGGGGAAAGAAAAAAAAAGAAAAAGGAAGAAGGGGGAAAGAAAAAAAAGAAAAAGGAAGAAGGGGGAAAGAAAAAAAAAGAAAAAGGAAGAAGGGGGAAAGAAAAAAAAAGAAAAAGGAAGAAGGGGGAAAGAAAAAAAAGAAAAAGGAAGAAGGGGAAAGAAAAAAAAGGAAGAAAGGGGAAGGAAAAAAAGGAAGAAGGGGAAGAAAAAAAAGGAAGAAAGGGGAAGGAAAAAAAAGGAAGAAAGGGGAAGGAAAAAAAAGGAAGAAAGGGGAAGGAAAAAAAAGGAAGAAAGGGGAAGGAAAAAAAGGAAGAAAGGGGAAGGAAAAAAAAGGAAGAAAGGGGAAGGAAAAAAAAGGAAGAAAGGGGAAGGACAAAAAAGGAAGAAAGGGGAAGGAAAAAAAAGGAAGAAAGGGGAAGGAAAAAAAAGGAAGAAAGGGGAAGGAAAAAAAAGGAAGAAAGGGGAAGGAAAAAAAAGGAAGAAAGGGGAAGGAAAAAAAAGGAAGAAAGGGGAAGGAAAAAAAAGGAAGAAAGGGGAAGGAAAAAAAAGGAAGAAAGGGGAAGGAAAAAAAAGGAAGAAAGGGGAAGGAAAAAAAAGGAAGAAAGGGGAAGGAAAAAAAAGGAAGAAAGGGGAAGGAAAAAAAAGGAAGAAAGGGGAAGGAAAAAAAAGGAAGAAAGGGGAAGGAAAAAAAAGGAAGAAAGGGAAGGAAAAAAAGGAAGAAAGGGAAGGAAAAAAGGAAGAAAGGGAAGGAAAAAAAAGGAAGAAAGGGGAAGGAAAAAAAAGGAAGAAAGGGGAAGGAAAAAAAAGGAAGAAAGGGGAAGGAAAAAAAAGGAAGAAAGGGGAAGGAAAAAAAAGGAAGAAAGGGGAAAGAAGAGGCCTTAGAGCAACCTCCCAAGTACTTAAAGGAGGTCTCTATGAAAGCTGGGGACAGACTTTTGAGCAGGGCCTGTTGTGACAGGACAAGGGGGAATGGTTTGAACTTAAAAGAGGGAGACTCAGACCATTAAAGGGAAGAATTCTTTTATCATGAGGGTGGTGAGAGCCTGTCCCAGGCTGCCCAGAGAGGGGGGAGATGCCCCATCCCTGGAACCGTTCCAGGTCATTTGGGGCTCTGAGCAACCTGCTCTAGTGGCAGATGTCTCTGCTGACTGCAGGGGTTGGACTGGGTGGGCTTTAAAGGTCCCTTCCCACCCAAACCACGGATTTGGTGATTTCCAACCCAGGGCCAAGCAAGAGAAACCCTTCCAGCAGCACAGAGGTGGGAAAACACCACAGTGAGAGCTTCCCTCAGCTGCTCCTCACCAGACCTGTTCTCCTGTAGCATCACTGCCAACCTTTCCAGGCTACTGATCCATCAGAAAATATTTTTCTTTCCATTTAAAATAAAATAAAATAAACAATCCCCTAGAGACTATGTAAATGTCAGTGATGGAAAACAGCTCCAGAAACAACAGCTGAGCACCTGCATGGCTCTCGGAGAGCTTCCTGCACAGCTCCAAGCACCATTGGAATGCAAGAATTAAAGGCTTAAACCTCCATGGTGAAAAATAAAAACCCCAAATCAAATCAAAGCAGGCATTAGAAGCCACCCTCCCAAAAACCCTCTGTAAGGAAGCAGAGAGAAGCAGCAGCAGCCCCCAGCATCATGCATTTTCTTTTTGTACCTGCATTCTTGTCAAGAAAATAAGCCAACAGGCACCTCATAACTGCCTGGTGGGAGATCACCAGGACGTTGCCTTGCCTTTCCAGCTCCATAATTACTGGCTCCAAACGTTGGACCAAGTCCTGGTAGGACTGGAAAAAAGGAAAGAGGAATTTATTGGTTTGGTTTGTTCCCTGTTTTGTTTTCCAAAGGTTTCTTTGTAAACAGAAAAGGCTTAAAGAAGGAGTAGTGAGGAATGCAGCTTCACAGGCAGGAAACCATCAGTTACAAACCATCAAAATGCAGCAGTTTGGGATGAGCCAGGAAATAAGAGGAGGAGGGAAAAAAAAGCAACAAGCAGCAGAAAGTGAAATTTGGTGACGGGAAGCCTCAGATCAGAGGAGGATTCAGGAGGCTGGAGACTCCTAATGTTTGCAGTAAGAAAAACAAATAAACCACTCAATTATACACCTGGAGGAGGTTGGGAAGTAAAAGCAGAGCTGACTCCACACCCCACCCACGCTCAGTTTCTTTCCATGATGGTTTTTCACAGGGACAAATCAAGCCTGGGACAAACAAATGGGATGCAGAAGCCCTTGGTGTTGGAGGGGAGCATCAAGGGACTTGCAAAGGGCCCCAAGGAATTGAATTCAAGGCAGATCACACTGAAGGAAAACATAGAATGGGTTGGAAGGGACCTTAAAGATCATCCCTGCTGTGGGCAAGGGACACCACCCACCAACCCAGGTTGCTCAAAGCCTCTTCCAGCCCAGCCTTGAACACCCCCCCAGGGAGGGGGCATCCACAACCTCGCTGGGCAACCTGTTCCAGTGCCTCCCTACCCTCACTGTAAGGAATTTCTTCCCACTCTCCAGTCTCAATCTCCCCTCTTCCACCAGGGTTTATCCATGCTCCATCTTACTGCTCTCTCTCAAGGGTCCTCACCTCTCCTCCAGGATAGCGATAGAGATATTTCTCCTGATCCCTCAAGGCAAACTCCTCTGGGTACTTGGCTTGAATCTCTGCATAGGTCATTTCTTCACAGACCCCCTGAGGGAAGATCACCTTGTTACACCACACTTGGCTTCCACACAGGTACAATGAGGCAAAGAGGAGGAAAGAGCAAGCAAGAGGCTGAGATCTGCAACCCCTTCATGTGATGAAAATTGTAGGTACCAGGTCTGACACAGCCACATGCTCAGCATTTGTGTGAGCAGGGTGGTTTGAGGAGGAATCACAGAATGGCAAGGGTTGGAAGGGACCTGTAGAGATCATCTCCCCTGCTAAAGCACCCCCAGCGGGTTGCTCAGCATCACAATGTCCAGGTGGGTTTGGAAACTCTCCAGAGAAGACTCCACAACCTCTCTGGGCAGCCTGCTCCAGGGCTCCAGCACTCTTAAATTAAGGAAGTTCCTCCTTAGATAGAACTTCTCATATTCAAGTTTGTGCCCATTAGCTCTTGTCTTAGCACTGGAGACCACTGAGGAGCTTTTGGGTTCATTTTAAACCCCCTCTTTGCCAGGGATGAAAGCAAGCATTCATCTCCACAGCGTCAGCCCTGCACTTTCTTTTGTCTGAATGAAGGAGTGGGAGCAGGAACCTTTGTCCCCCCAAGATGATGTGACAAATGCCTGGGATTGCCCAGTGTCATTTCCTTTCTCCACACCAGCTGGGTATGTCCACAGCAAGGTCCAAGCAGCTCCAGACACTGTCAGCCCTGTTGCAAACCATCCTAAACCTCAAGATGATGGCTGGACATAAACCATGTGTAGATGTGGGACTTCAGGGCATGGTTTAGTGGCCATGGTGGTGTTGGGTTGACAATTGGGACTTGATGATCACAGAATGGTTTGGATTGGAAGGGACCTTAAGGATCATCCAGTTCCAATCCCCTGCCATGGGCAGGGACACCTCCCACCAGCCCCAGGTTGCTCAGAGCCACATCCAGCCTGGCCTTGAACACCTCCAGAGAGGGAACATCCACAACCTCCCTGGGCAACTTGTGCCAGTGTCTCCCTACCCTCACTGGAAAGAATTTCTTCCTAACCTCCAGTCTAAAAATCTCCTCTCCTCACACTTCAAATCTTAGAGTTCTTTTCCAACCTTAGTAATTTCATGATTCCAAACATGGATGCAGTTCCTGGGAAGGGAGGTTCTAAGAGGAGCATAGGAAATGGACAGGAAAGAGTCAATTTTACAATGATGAATTGGAAGCCTTTAGCTTCTCTAGATAGCTAAGAATGGTTACACCCAATCAGCATTTCACTCACAGCATCAATCTCATTGAGAATCTTCCACTGCTCATATGTCACCCCCAAGGACTCAGCTGTCTGGATTGTCCTCTTCAGCTGGCTTGTCCACACCTTTAGATCAACAATTTCCTGCTCCTCAATGAACTTCTTCAGTGCTTGAGCAAACTGGGGAGAAACAAAATAAACAAACAAACAAACAAACAAAAAAACCACGACAACCAAACAAACCCAGGGGAGGTTTGGAGGGAGCAGGGAGCTGCTGCCACCTCTAAAAGCATCACTTCAAAGGCTGTGGCTGTCACAGCAAGGCCCAGCTGCCATCCCCCTGGCAGGAGTGGGGATGCAGAGCCCAGATTTTGCCCCACCCTGGGCACACAGTGTGGCAGTTTTAGGCTATGCCTTGAAAATTTTTCCACAGATCTTGAAACAAAAAGTGGTAGAATGCAAATAAATCACTGTTGGGGTATAAAAGAAAAATAATGATAGTCCTGAACAATCCCATTGGAGAGTTACCTACTAGAAGAATTAGTTTAGTAAATAATTTCTCTCCCTTTTTTTGCTCCTTTGAGAGATGAACTTGCTTCTGCTTGACCTTAGCTGCATTGCTTTGGCTAAGCCTAGCAAAACATCTCTCTGCTCCTTTCTCTTGTCCCTTTTGTGTACAAGGGGGAAAGGGAGCAAGAAGCTATTAGCTTCCCTTGGTCTTTGACCAGGGAGGGGTCCTTGTGCTGTTTATTAATTGCAAGTCCTATCTATCTATTTTGTACACATTGATTGCATTCCACTGCAGATTGTCGTTGTGCTTGTAAACACAGCTTCCATTTGCTTCCAACTGAGCCAGGCTGGCAAATTTCATGTTGGGGAGGTGGGGGGGAAAAGGGAATTTTCAACCCACCACACTAAGTCTAACAAAATACCTCTCTGCTCCTTTCTCTTGATCCTTTTGTGTACAAGGGGGCAAGGGTAGGGCAAGGGAGGGAGAAGCTATTAGCTTCCCCTGTTCTTTGACCAGGGAGGAGTCCTTGTGCTGTTTATGAATTGCAAGTCCTATCTATTTTGTACACATTTATTGCATCCCACTGCAGACTAATTGTGCTTGTAAACACAGCTTCCATGTGCTTCCAACTGAGCCAGGCTGGCAAATTTCATGCTGGGGAGGGGGGGGTGGGGGGAATTTTCAACCCACCACACTAAGTCTAACAAAATATCTCTCTCTGCTTCTTTCCCTAGATCCTTTTGTGTACAAGGGGGAAAGGGGGAGCAAGAAGCTATTAGCTTCCCCTGGTCTTTGACCAGGGAGGGGTCCTTGTGCTGTTTATGAATTGCAAGTCCTGTCTATTTTGCACACACTGATTGCATCCCACTGCAGACTGTAATTGTGCTTGTAAACACAGCTTCCATCGGCTTCCGGCTGAGCCAGGCTGGCAAACTCCATGTCAGGGTGGGGTGGGTGTGAATTTTCAACCCACCACCCAAAGCTTCAATGACAGCAAGGCAAGGGGGTGCTGCCAAACACATACCTGCTTCCCACGAGGTGACAGGCCAGAGTCCCCACCAATCTTGCCAACAAGGTTATAGTCACTCTCGCCGTGGCGGCAAAGGTAGATGGTCCGTGGCTGGACGTGAATGTTCATTAGGTAGTAGACAATTTTACTCTGGATGTAATCCTGGACTCTGTTTACCAGGAACCGTTGTCCCACATTGATCACTTTAATGAAGGAAAGGTCTCTGGAGGTAACATAAAATAAGAACAGCCACAGGGGCTGGTTTGGGACAGCCAAGCGGTGGTGGCGGTGGGGGGCGGGCAGCTGGCTCCCTGTCCTCTGGCACAGGCAGCAGCACTGCCACTGGGGTGCCCCAGCAAGACTGACGGGACAACCTCAGTCTGGGTTTAAAGGAGGAGCTGCTGAGTTGCAGATTTGCAGGTGGCATCAGGTTGGAAGGGAACCCTCAAAGGTCATAGAATCAGAGAATTGTCAGGGTTGGAAGGGACCTCAAGGATCAGGCAGTCCCAACCCCCCTGCCATGGGCAGGGACACCTCACACTGCATCAGGTGGCTCACAGCCATATCCAGCCTGGCTGCAAAAACCTCCAGGGATGAGGCTTCCACCACCTCCCTGGGCAACCTGCGCCAGTGTCTCACCACCCTCATAGGGAAGAATTTCTTCCTAACATCCAATCTGAATCTCCCTGTTTCTAGTTTTGTTCCATTCCCCCTAGTCCTATCATTACCTGACTAAAAAGTCCCTCCCCAGCTTTCTTGTAGGCCCCCTTCAGATCCTGGAAGGCCACAATAAGGTCTCCTGGGAGCCTTCTTGTCAGCAGGGACACTCCAACTAGATCAGGCTGCCCAGGGCCACATCAAGTCTGGTCTTGAATGTCTCCAGGGATGGGGCCTCAACCACATCTGTGGGCAACCTGTTGCAGCATCTCACCACTCTCACAGGGAGCAACTTCCCCTAATGTCCAACCAAAACCTCCCCTGTTTCAAACCATTGCCTCTCAACCTGTTACCACAGCCCCTTCTAAACATTCCCTCCCCAGTGTAAGTCCCCTTCAGATACTGAAATGCTGCTCTAAGATCTCCCTGGAGCCTCCTCCTTTCCCAAGCCCAAATTCTTTCAGCCTGTCTTCATAGGAGAGGTGCTCCAGCCCTTTGATCATCTTCATTCATTACACTGCAGTACACTAGAGAAAGATCCTTTCAAATCCCTTGGGATCCACCGTCACACAAGCAATTGTGCTCTGAGGGAGCAGAGGCTCATCACAGCATCCTGAGCTACAGAACAGCAGCACAGCTCACACAGGCAAAGGCAAAATGCAACCCAGGGCTTTGCTTACTTGTCATACACATCAGGATCAAGAGGCTGGTAAGTGACCTTGTAGCACTCTATCCTCTTCAGGAAATCATCCATCACATTCTCCCTGTTTCTCTCTGGGTAGTCAGGGCTGGAAACCTTCACCTCCTGCTCCAACAGACAACGTTGCTTTGTGAGAGCTAAGCAAACTCACCAGGGAGCAAAAAGCCAACGCTGAATGAGGTTATTCTTCTCTTTTTCAAAGAAATAGACATTCCTTAAAGCTGCCCTGTGGAAAAATCTGCTCCTGGAGAGGAAACAAAGGGCAGCTCTGAAGTGCTTGGCCCTGTGACAGCCACAGCTGGCTCACCCTGAGCTGTCCCTCCACAAGGCACCACGCTTCAAGGTCACACATTTCTCAGCTTCATTCGATTTCCACCACCTTCTCACATAACTAACTGCCTCTCCAGCCTTTACAACCCTGCAAACCTCAGCTGCTTCTACCCGAGGGGAAACCCAAGAGCAAGGCACTGTGAGCTGTTGCAGCTGATGACCTTGCAGCAAGCACTTGAGCTGCCAGTGAGCAGCTGAGCCTGGCAGACGTGGCACGCACCAGGATGTTGGCAGCAATGACTTCTGGATCGTCACAGACGGACTCCACAAAGAACACCTGGCAAGAAGGAAGCATAAGTCAGGGTCAGGAACTTCAGAACTCAAGAGCTCCTGCCCCCCCAGAGCGGTGATGTCCCTCCTGGGGTGTCACCCCTGAGGTGCAATAACTCCAGCTATGAACTGAACCCAGGAGCACTACCTTGAAAGCATTTTCTTTAGCAAAACTCAAGATCAGGTCCCTCCTCTCTCGAGTTGTGTTGGTCGCATCAAACACCTGCCAGAGAATGAATACAGCCATGAGAAAACGTAGGGACTGGGATTACAATCAGATGTGCGTGTCCCCTCTCCAAACACCCCAAGCAACTTTGAACTATCTAGGTGTAAGCCCAGGAATCCAGGAGAAGTCTTACAGCTATCTGCCCACACTCCTCCATGAGATAAGCCTTCACGTCTTCCAGAGCCACCAAGGCACACTGCCTGCAGGAGACAAAAGGATGTTTGTCAGGGGTGATGTATTCAGACAACAAGGCTTGTGAACCACCACAGAGGGATTCAAACACCTTCTCTCTCTGCTCATGGAGCACCCACCCCTGCAGCCTTCCAAAAAGCTCTGCAGAGATGGAAAGGCATCTGCACTCTTCCCCCACTTCTGGAGTATTGTATCCAGGTCTGGGCTCCCAGTCCAAGAGAGACGGGGAACTACTGGAGGCAGTCCAGTAAGGAATATGAAGATGCTGAGGGGTTTGGAGGATCTCTGTGAGGAGGAAAGGCTGAAAGACTTGAGGCTGTTGAGCTGCTGAAGAGCAGCCTGAGAGGGCATGTGATCAACACATAAAAATAGGGTGGAGGTAATGAGGATGGGGCTGGGCTCTTCTCAGTGGTGCCCAGTAACAGGACAAGGGGCCATGGGCACAAACTGGAACCCAAGAGGCTTCCCTTGAACTTATGGGGAAAACTCTTTGCTGTGAGGGTACTCTGGAGCAGGCTGCCCAGAGAGGTTGCGGACTCTCCTCTAGAGAGCTTCCAAACCCATCCGGCCATTGTGATCCTGGGCAAGCTGCTGTGGGTGTCCTGCTTTAGCAGGGAGGTTGGCCTGGATGATCTCCAAAGGCCACTTCCAACCCCACCATGCTGGGATTCTGTGTATATCTACAAGCTGCTCCATCACTGGATGTTCACAGCCCCTGCTCTTCATCACCCTGAAGTGAGTAGCAGAGCTTCCAGGCACAGCCCCTCTGGCAGGATCCCTGCAGAGCTCCCTTATCTCCTCCTCCCCGGTTTCACAGGGCTTAAACGTTCTTTTATGCTCCCCAAAAACAGAGCTTGCCAAGACCTGAGCCTAAGCAGACCACCCTGGATCAGTTCAGTCCCTCCCCTGATGGACTTACTTGCGGATTTCCATGGCCTCTTTGTTGTCATGCCTGAAGAACTCGTAGGACTTGTAAGACTTGACAGCCTCCCGGCGATACACTCCTAAATTAAACACTTCACACACACACAAGAGGAGCACGTGAGGCTGATGGCATCTCACAGCCACATCTCAGTGCCCTTCCAGCACCCTGGGGCCAGCTGGTGCCCTCACACACACACACACCTTTGGTGGGTACCCCAATCCAGTTGAGGTAGCGGGTGAGCTTCTTGGACATGTAGGTCTTGCCCCGGGCAGGGAGGCCAATCATGACAATCATTGTTGGGGAGTTGGTCATGTAGGAGGCCCATGCTGCAAAAAGAAAAAAAAAAAATACAACCCCAGGAGCATCAAAGAGCAGCTGGGAGAAAAGAATGAGCCCCCAGGTCAAAGCCATGCTCCATGCCTCAGTTCCTGAATGGACAGATGGATACCACGCATCCCATAAAGAGGTCTCCAGGCAGAGCTTACTTTCAGGACTTGAAGGGGGTCTCTAAGAAAGATGGGGACAGACTTTATAGCAGGGCCTGGTGTGACAAGACAAAGGGTGATGGTTTTAAGCTAAAAGAGAGAGATTCAGACTAAATGGAATTGGTTAGCCTGGAAGAAAGGAGGCTAAAGGGAGACCTTCCGGCTCCCTACAACTACAAGCAGCCCTACAAAAGGAGGTTGGAATGAGGTGGGTGTTGGCCTCTTCTTTCTAGTATCAAGTGATAGAAGGAGAGCAAATGGCCTTAATTTGCAACAGGGGAAGTTTGGATTGGCTATTAAGAACAATTTATTTTCTGCAAGAGTGGTCAGGCACTGCAACAGGCTGCCCAGGAAGGTGGCAGGGTCACTGTCCATGGAGTGTTCAAGAAACTTGTGGCCGTGGCACCAGGGGACAAGGTTTAAGGGTGTTGGGTTGTTGGTTGGGCTTCCTGAACTTAAGGATCTTTTCCAACCAAAATGTTTCTATGATTATAGATAGAAGGTCAGGTTGCTTGGTGCTCTGAGCAACCTGCTCTGGGTACAACGTCCCTGCTGGTTGGAGTGGATGAGTTTAAAGGTCCCTTCCCGCCCAAGCCGGTCTGTGATCATGGAATCATAGAATCAACCAGGTTGGAGACCTCCAAGATCATCCAGTCCAACCGATCACCCAGCCCTAAGCAATCAACCAGACCATGGCATTAAGTGCCTCATCCAGTCTTGAACGTGATTCCAGGCTAGCTGGCTCTCTCCCGTGTCCTCGCAACGATCAGCCGGTGGCCGTGTGCTCCTGCGGTCTCCCGGGCGCTGGTCAACAGTGCGGATCAGTCCCGCTGTGCCTAATGGGGCTGGCACTCAGCTTTTACCCTGGGCAGCATTTACCGCCCGGGCCGGAGCTGCCAAGGGCACCGGAAAGATGCTTTTAACAAAACGGTCACGTTCTGTCCGCCAGCTGCCAAAGCAACCCGGGGACCAGGCGGGAAGAGACGGGTTTGGGGGGCGAAAAACCTCCGTTTGGGGCTAACCACAGCACCCAGAAGTTAGAAACATGAGACGGGTGAGGGATGCGCGGCGCCGGGCAGCCGGGGAAAGAGGCGGGAAGGGCTCACCGCGGCCGGTCCCGGTCATCAAGGGCATAGACGCGGAGAAGGGAGAACGCCAGGAGAGCGGCCCCGCGCAGGATGGAAACGCGTTTAACGGAAGAACCGTGCTTTTTTAAGCGGCACAAGCAGCATCCCCCCCGTAAACCGCTATTTCGGTTTTTCTCTTAAATACAGCAAACACCCATTTTCCTCCGCTCCCCGGTCCCTCCTCCCAGGCCGAGGTTACTCACAGCACTGCTTCTCGCCGCCGCGCAGGGCCCCGGCCCTACCCCGCAGGGGGCCGCCGTGCCGGGGCTCCGCCGACATGGCTCCGGGCCGCCGCGCCACATGCAAATCATATGCAAATCACACCGGAGCCGCATGCAAATGAACGCCGAGCGTCATGACGTCAGCCTCGCCCCTCCACCTCCCCGCCGCTGCCGACGCGCTGATTGGCTGCAATCTAGCCAATGGTGGAGCGCAGCGGGCATCTCGCGAGAGTGGGCGGGAGCGGAAGCGGCTCCGGGTCCGTGGCGGTAGAGGCGGCGGCGCGGGGCGGCCCCGCCGAGGATGCTGCGGCTGCGCTGCAAGGCCCGCAGCGGCACCCACCCGCTGCCCGGCCTCACGGCCCACTCCCGCCTTCGCGACATGCAGGCAGCCCTGGCTGCCCTCACTGGCGTCCCCGCCACGGCCCAGCGCCTCCTGCTGGGTTTCCCGCCGCGGAGCCTGGACCTTAGCGACGGCGAGAGGAGGCTCGGTGACCTCGGGATCCACTCGGGTGAGGGCCAGGCGGGAGTGACGGGCCTGCGCCGTTGGGGGTGGGTACTGGCGCCGGCGCTTTGTGGCCTCTGCTGCTCCGCCGGCGGCAATTAGCTTAATTAAAAGAGGCTGCGGCCCAGCACGCCCCTCATCAGGCAGCTGTCGGGCCGGTTCTTCCTCCTGGGGGTAGCTGTCAACACCCGGCTCGGGAGCACTTCCTGCTCGCCAGTAGCGCCGGTGGTGATTTTGCTGCGTCCCGGGGGGTCCGGAGCCTGAAGGACGGGGCTAGCAGGAGACAGGGACTGGGGACACTCCAGGTGAGTACACCGGAGCCCAACGCTTGGCTAGCGAGGTGCTACCGGCTGTTGTGGGCGAGGCTGTTTTCCGTCAGGATATTGTGCTGCTGGGGGCTGGACTAGATGACCTTTAAAGATCCCTTCCAACCTAGTGCATTCTGCGATTCTGGGAACACAGGCACCACATCCCTGTGGTTCTGTTCTAGGGGCGACAGCATCTTAAACCCTCACCTGCACATTCCTCTCAATTCTTCCTCCTGCTGTGTTTGACAGGCGACACGCTCATAGTTGAAGAGGACACTTCCAAACCCAAGCCTGACTCGCCTGTAGTTGCCAAGAGAACGATGTCTCACTCTCTGAGGGAAGCTGTGCCCGTGCTGGCCAGGAGGGTTGTTCCAGCAGATAACTCCTGCCTCTTCACCAGTGTGTACTACGTGGTGGAGGGAGGTGTGTACGACCCGGGCTGCGCCCCGGAGATGCGCAGCCTCATAGCCCAGATCGTGGCGAGCGATCCCGAGTCTTACTGCGAGGCAGTCCTAGGGAAAACCAACAGGGAATATTGTGACTGGATCCGAAAAGAGGAGACTTGGGGAGGAGCCATCGAGGTGTCCATTTTATCCAAGTTTTACCAGTGTGAAATCTGTGTGGTGGACACCCAGACGGTCCGAATCGACCGCTTCGGGGAGGATGCCGGCTACACGAAGAGAGTCCTCCTCATTTATGATGGGATCCATTATGATCCACTTGAGAGGAAAATCCCTGACACGGACATTCCTCCCCAGACCATTTTCTCCACCACTGATGACGTTGTTCTTGCACAAGCCCTGGAGCTGGCGGACGAAGCCAGGAGGAAGAGGCAGTTCACCGACGTGAATCGCTTCACGCTGAGGTGCATGGTGTGCCAGAAGGGACTGACTGGGCAGGTGGAAGCCAGGGAGCATGCCAAGGAGACTGGACACACCAACTTTGGAGAGGTGTGACACCTGCATGAGGATGGTTGCATCGACTACCTCACCGATCCAGGATGAAATCCTGGGTTTCCTGATAAGCTGTATGTAATCCTACAATTCTCTTCACAAAAGCTTGAAAAGCAAATTAAGGATTGGCCCAGACAAGGCAGGTTGGCTATGGTTAAGGACTCTGCTGCTGGATCTGAAATAGGAATCTTCTGGCATGCTGATCTCTAGGACTCTGGCAGGTGGTTTATGCTGGCAGCTAACAACTGGATTGCTGAAAGAACCTTCTCTTTGTGTACATCAGGAGCAGACACACAAACCTGGGCTTGTTCCAACACTAGCTTCAAATCCAGCCTCTATAAACTGCTGAATTACTCTCTCTTGTGTTCTGTTTTCAGGGTAATTAAGGCAAGCTAAGAGTTTGGGAAACTCAACATCTCGGCATTACTTATCCTAGGAGTTAGACTCTGCTCACACAAGAAGGGGGAAAGTGCTCATTTGGTGTCATAGGAAGAGTCTCTCCAAAGCTGCCCTGTTACCATCAGGAGTAGACTTTGTTGTTTGTGTGAAGTCATGGCTTTAGAGAAAGAAATGGCCTCTAAGCTTTAAGGTAGCCTTCTTTAAATTACTAAGTAGGTGGTTAAGTGTTGAATAAACTTATTAATCCTCTGTAGGTAGTTTTTAGTTGCTTGAAAAAATAACTTATCAACCCCTCTCCCCCCCCCCACCTTCCACCCCAGGTGTTTACACTGCATCAGAACCTTGGCATGTGTCTTGAAATACTTTAGGTTCTTTTTCATCATGGTATCTGAAATTCTGGCAAGAGGGGAATAAGAGTAATTAGGGAAATGACTTGGTTTGCATCTTTGAAATAACTTTTAAGCTGACTTGATTTGGGTAGAGCTGCTCTCTCCCAGCCACAGTGTTACTAAGCTGTACCAGGTTCCAGATACTGTAAATGAGCACTTTAAGGTGTAGTTCTCACTCTTGGCTGATAAAAGAAAAAGGGTTGGCCTCTTTAAGAGGGACAGGAGTCCTCACCCAGAAGGGAGGCTTCCAAGTTTCTTCATTTGCATTCTGCCTTAATGTGTTTGATTTGTCACCAGTGACTGTTCAGTGGCAAGACTTTTAATTCTGATAATGAAGGGTGCTGTTGAAGTTTCAAGACAAAAAAAAAAAAAAAAAAATAAGCTGCATGAGCTGCCCTACTTCTCCTGCTGTTGGGTAGCAGGGAAGTTGAAACTGGTTTAGTATCTCTTACCTCACAGTGGGGTGGTGAGGCTTAACAAGAAGTGCTTTTGAGGTTTTGAAAAGGTGCTGCAAAGGTACATATTGTTGAAGGGGATTTTATTATTTTTTTCTCTCTTTGAAATGCCTGCAACACACACTGAATTTTACTGCATTTTAGAATATTCTTAGCCTGCCATTTTGCTGTTACACTTTGGAGTCACCTTCCTTGCACTTGTACAAACAGGGAGCAAAAAACCACGCATCTGAGGCAGAACTAAATCCACTTTCCAAGTGGAACCTGTAAAGGATTTCCTTCATTCCTTAAGGCATCTGGCTGGGAAAAAGAAAAGTCACCAAACTTAACAAAAACCCAGCAAAAACTTCTCTTCTTTCACTGAAGTTCTCAGCAAAGGCTCCCTGAAGAAATACAGGAGGAGTCTTATTGAGGAAGGAACATAATTACCTAAGTGCTTTGCTGAATTGAGACTTGAAATATAAGGAATTGAATCACTAAGAGCACTGTGGACCAGGTTTCTTTTTAATTCAGTATTAAACCAGACATTAGCACTGTAGGGAGTTTTCCTCTAGAGCCATTTAGCTCCCAAGTCTTAAACCCTGCTTTGCTTTTAGCCTGTCATTAGCAGAGGGGGGGAAAAAAAAAAAAGGAAACCCAACAACTAAACATCCCCAACATTAAAAGCAACCCTCTAGAAGCTGATGCTTAGAAACCTAAAGAAACAGCTGACAGTTCAAAAGAACTTGAAGATTACACTGTGCTAGAACTACTTGAGATGAAATCCTGGCTAGGGGTGAAATCAAAAAGCTGTCAATCCCAAGTGGTGCTCTCAGCTTTCACGCTGAAGAGGTTAAAAACCACCACCTCAGACAGAGAGCTGATCCTCACCATTTGCCAGCTGGGAAAAATGGACATTAAAAACAAACAAACAAACAAACAAAAAAAAACTACCTCAGAGAAGGGGTATGAGGTGTGACTGGGTTTGGGGTGGCTTTGAAATAGGAGTGGAAGAGAAATATTTATTGTCTGCCATGTTTGCAAATGCATTGACTATGGGGAGCAAGATTTAGCTTTTAGCTTTGGATCCTGGATGGATTTCTGGAAGTGTGTAAAAGGAACAAACAAACAAAAAAAACCCAACAACAACAAAAAAAGGATTTTTAGGGGGTGTTCCTCAATTGCAGTATTGTTAAAATTAGGTTTATTTAACCCAGAGTGTTTAGCTTTGCTGTGTCAGGTTTGCATAGGGAATGGGCTAACAGAGAACCAGTTCCATTGGAGGGAGATGTGTTTGTTCTCACTGCTTGGTGTTTTCTTTTGTTGCCTAGAAAATAAAAACTCTTTGGTTAAAAACTGTCAACCAAACTGCTGCACTTCATCCTTGGGGAGGTTGCTGCTGTAACTCAGCCATGGGGAGGTTCACAGGATGTTAGGGGTTGGAAGGGACCTCTGGAGATCTTTGAGTTGCTGCTGTAATTCATCCTTGGGAAGGTTCCTGCTGTTACATCCTGACCAGCTATCAAAGGACAAAGAACTGGTACTGACCTTGAGTCAAAAAAAAAAAAAAATACCCCAACTTTGTGTGATTCTCCTAGACTCTGCCAAACAAAACATTTTAAATGAAGAGATGGAGACATCTAAAGTACAAATCTCTTGTTTTAAGTGTTAGGAAGGGTTTAGTACCTCCTGGTGGTGGGGGAAGGTTTGGTTAGTACTTTATTACCAACCCTTAACTATGGAATCATCACCAAAATAGCCTCTTGATACTAGTCCATGAGAACAGGTTGTGGGACAAGCTGAGGCACTGGCAGGGAAGTGTCACCTGTCCAAACCTGTCCCAAAAGCCCTTAAGATACAGATTATGTCCTTTGTCATTACTCTTATTCCCATATATATTTAAGAGGAGCATTAAATTCCTTGCTAAATGACTGACCTCTGCACCAAAGTACTAAATGGCCTCTGGGAATGAAAATTGCTGCCTTGGGGATGTGCTTGGGAAAAGCTGGTCACTGGGATGATTTGACCAACCTATGCAGTTCTGGATCTTCAGTTAAATACCGGATTCTGATTCCCTGGTGCCAATCTGGCCCTTTTACCAGCACTAAATTCCTTTCATTAAAGAAGAGCCAAACACTGGAACCATTGAATGCCTCAGGTTGGAAGGGACCTCAGAGGTCATCTGCTCCAACCTTCTCATCATGGGTAGGGACATCTCTCAACTAGACTTGGCTGCTCAAGACCTCATCCAACCTGGCCAATATTCCAACCTAAGCCATTCTGTGATTCTGTGATTTAGGTTGGAAGAACCCTTTAAGATCATCCAGTCCAACCATTCCCCAGTTCTATCCAGGCTGGTGCTAAACCCTCAGCACCACATCTCTGCCTCTTCTAAACATCACACAGGGTGGGGAGGATTCAACCACCTCCCTGGGGAGCCTGTTTGAGAACCCTTCCAGTGAAGAAGTTTCTTCTAATGTCCAACCTAAACCTCCCCCCTGGTGCAACTTAATGCTCTCATCCTAAAAAGTCTTTGAGTCCAAGCAGACTTTAGGAAGAGTTGGGTTCAGTAGCTCCATGCCTGAAAGACCAAGCTCAGGAGGAAATCAGTAACACTCGGACATTTCTCAAGGACAAACTTAATTCCTTCTTTCTGGACTGAAAAGAGGAATTCTGGGGAGAGGAAGGAGAAAAAAGGAACATTTTGTTCCACAGTACAGAATCAGACTCTTAAGTCAGCACCTTCTCATGTGCATGGCCAGAGTGAAGTGACAGTTTGGGGACAGTGCCTCCTGTACCCATCCTGCATTTTCTAGGCAGCTGTCCCAGAACAGGGACATTTTACAGGGGCTTGTACTGATAGGATGAGAGGCAATGAATTCAAGCTTGAGGAGGGCAGATTTAGTCTGGAGATTAAGAAGAAATTCTTGACAGTGAGGGTGGGGAGACACTGGGACAGGTTGCCCAGGGAGGCTGTGGATGCTCCCTCCCTGGAGGTGTTCAAAGCCAGGCTGGATGAGACCTTGAGCAACCTGGGGCTGGTGGGAGGTGTCCCTGCCCATGGCAGGGGGGTTGAGATTAGACAATCTTGAAGGTCCCTTCCAATCCAAAACAGTGCCTAAAAGAGTGCTACAACCACAATGCACCCTGGAGCAGGAGCACAGCCCTCTTCCTCACACCCATTTTTCACTCAAGCAGCAGCAGCATCTATTTGCTCTTCCTGACTTCTGAGGAGGAGGGAGGAGGAGGAGAAAGGGAGAGGTAGAGATGAAGAAAATGCAGAATTTCTCTCCTGACAGCTTTAAACACAAGCACCCCAGGTCCTGATGGAGTTCTGGAGACCTCAGACTGACACTCAACTGCTGAAGCATCTGCACCAGGCAGCTTTTGTTGCCCACAGCACAAACACCATCAGGGAATGGTCCTTGGCTCCTGCTCTGCACAAATGCACCCCGGGTAAGCCCTGCAAACCTCTCCCTGGCAAGGAACCTCTTTAATAAGAGGAGCAAAAAAACCTTTCAGCTTGCTATTTGGAAAATTACAGCTCCTCAATGGTCCAAATGAACTGTCTGCCTGTGGTTTAACTGGGGCTGTGCATCCAGCTGTAAAGCTGCCAGTGGGTTCTGTTCTGCTCTGCTCTGCTCAGGGCTGGGCAGGAGAAAAGGACTTGAAATTGGTTGAAATCAATGAAATCTGAGTCTGGGCACCAGAATGCTTTCTGGATTAAAGAATGCAACAGGAGAGGGATTACAATTGGGTTGTTCAAGATTGCACTGTCCTTGTCTAGTATTTTTAATTAAAGCCTTTGGGGGGTGGGTGTTACACCTGGAGAGCTGACTCCTGCTGTGGAGTTAGTGCTAACCAAGCTGTGGGAACACAGCAGAGAATCACAGAATGGTTTGGGTTGGAAGGGACCTTAAAGGGCATCCACTGCCAAACCCCTGCCATGGGCAGGGACACCTCCCACCACCCCCAGGTTGCTCAAGGCCTCACCCAGCCTGGTCTTAACACTTCCAGGGGTGAGGCATCCACAACCTCCCTGGGCAACCTGTGCCAGTGTCTCACCACTCCCACAGTGAAGAGCTTCTTCCTAATGTCAAATCTGCTATAGCTTCAAACCATTGCCCCTCATCCTAACACTACAAGCCCCTATAAAAACTCCCTCCCGAGCTCTCCTGTAGCCCCTTCAGGTACTGGAAGGTTGCTCTGAGGTCTCCCTGGAGCCTTCTCCAGGCTGAAGAGCCCCAACTCTCTCAGTCTGTCCTCACAGCAGAGGTGCTCCAGCCCTTTGATCATCTTCACGGCCTCCTCTGGACCTTCTCCAACAGTTCCATGTTATTCTTGTGTGAAGGACTCCAGACCTGCACAGAGTACTGCAGGTGAGGTCTCACCAGAGCAGAGCAGAATCACCTCCCTGGACCTGCTGGCTGCTCTGCTGTTGATGCAGCCTGGTTGGTAATTATGCCTCTGCAGTTCTGAAGTCCTTATCACCACATCTACACTTCACTCCTTGAAGATTATTTGGTTGCTAGCCATAGAATGGCTTAGGTAGGAAGGGACCTCAGAGATCATCCACTCCAACCTCCCTGCTCTGAGATCCCCTCAGCTCTCTCCCTCTTTTCTGCACAGCTGAAGTTCTTTGCTCAGTTCACAGGCAGACAAAGAGTTAATTATTTCTCTCCATGTGTAACAGCAGCTCTTAACCACCCAGTCCTTTGCATCATCCAACTGTACACACAATTTGGTCTAAGGAAAGTGTCCAACAGGCCCACAGAGGCAAACAAACATCCCTGCATGAGCAGGGATCTTATCAGTGACGCCCTTTGGATGAGTTTCCTTCAGGGCCAGGCCTGAATCATTTGTCTCCTTCTGTTTGTGGACAGGGTGAGGCATGGCAGGTCTGTGAACATGCCAAAGTCCTTTCACAGCTTTCTGTAGTTTTCTCTGCATCATTTGATTCCTGGCATATGCTTCATGCCAGAGATATGAAATCACACTTTATTTTGAGTTATAGTTGTTTGTATTTGGTGGAGGAGAGGGAACATGGCAGGGGGGAAAAAGAGAGAGGAAAAAAAAAAGAGAGAACAGGTTCTTTGCAGGCAGCTGATTCAGAGAAGCTCAAAGCTTCTCCTAATGGATCATGACATCCACCTGACCTAGACAGAGCCCTGCAGGCAGCAAGCTCTTTGAGAAGAGAAGCAAAACCAAAAAAGACTGAGAGGGGATCTCATCAATGTTTATAAATACCTGAAGGGTGGAGGGCAAGAAGAAGGAGCCAAGCTCTTTCCAGCAGTGCCCTGTGATAGGATGAGGGGCAACAGACACAAACTGGAACCTAGCAAGCTCCACCTCAATATGAGGAAAAGGTTCTTTGCTATGAGGGTGCTGCAGCCCTGGAGCAGGCTGCCCAGAGAGGTTGTGGAGTCTCCTGCTTTGGAGACTTTCAAGACCCATCTGGATGTGTTCCTGTGTGACCTGCCCTGGGTCATCCTGCTTTGGCAGGGGGGATTGGACTCAATGATCTCCACAGGGCCCTTCCAACCCCTACCAGTCTATGATTCTATGATTTTATTCTATTTAAGTCCTTGTGCTGCTGCCTTGAAGCTCTCAGGACACATTTGCCCTCTCCTGGAGGACATCCTTGTCCTGCCCTCCTTCTCACTGTGTTTGAATGTGCAATAAAATAATTCCTCTGGGTTTAACTCCCTCCCTCTCTTAATGCAAACTCAGATCTAGGCACAGCGTGATTAAACCAGCACAGACCTGACCCTGTTTGCTGCACCAACCAACACAACCCCAGCCAACCCTTCCAGAAGCATCAAATCCTCACTCACCAGCTGCCACAAAGCTTGGGCAGCACCTTGGGCTGCTGCAGTGCTCCCAACGTGCCACATTCCCATCTCTTCACTTCTGCTGCAGGCCAGTGTGGGCAGGGCTGAGCTGGAGCTCCCAGGAGCTGCTGGGTCCTGCTGATTTGCTCTTCATGTTCCCTTTTGTAACAGCTCCCAGCTGGGGCTCAGCAACCTCTCTGCTTCCTGGCTCATCTGCTTTCTGTCCATCCTAGCATGGCTTTAAATAACTGCTGTTTCCACTTCCCTGTTCTGGGTGGCATGTTTCAACAGAGCCTTTTGTTGAACAAGGAGAAAAAGATATATAAATAAAATAATCCTTGAAGCATAAAAATGTGAATGAATCTGGTGGCTGCAGCAGAATTTCTGCTGGGGTGTTTATTCAGGGAGGAGGAGGAGCACCTTGCACAGCAGATAGAAGTCTTCCATGGGGTGGGGGGAGAAATGTTTGTCAGAGAGAAAATTGTAATTTTACCAGGGGAATCCAAAATTTGGGTAATTAGAGGTTCACAGATTGCATCATGTTGGAAGGGACCCTCAAAGGTCAGCTTGTCCAAACCTCCAGCAGTCAGCAGGGACACCTCCAACTAACAAGTCACTGCAGTTCTTCCAGCTGCTTCTGCAGCATCACCTGGGCAGATTTGGGTGCTGGGGGGGTCGGTGTCACCTAGTGCTGGAGATAGAACAACAGAGCTTTTTGTTCCATTTCTCCTGGAGGTGGTCCCCTCCTCAGAGGGGGGATGCTGCTGATGGCAATGCCCCAGCAGCAGTTTTGGAGGGTGGTGAGGTGGAGTGGGATGGGTGTCTAAGGGGGTTTTGGCTTTACCTAGGCTCTGAGACTCAACCTCTTTCATGTCCAGCATTAGAGAGATCAGGACTGATCCTGCAGAGGGGCTCAGCTCCTGCAGGGACCAATGGCAGGAGGGGTGAAGTGGAGCTGCAGCCAGGCAGTAGGTGCAGCACAAGCCCCAGAGCAGTGCACACCTCCCTCCCCCTAGCACAGAAATAAAACTCAGAGGTGAAGCTTCCCTTCCAAAACGGCTTTCCCCCACCCTCATCTTCACAAGAATCTCCTCACAGCACAGAGCAGCAGGTGGCAAACTTGTGGTGTCTGGAAAAGCTTTGGTGATCTGCAAGTATCTACCTGCTCCAGCACCAACCTGTGCTTAGAGCCTTCAGGAACCCTGCGTGGAGGGAACCTCACCCCCCAAACCACCTCGTAAAGCTCTTGTGGGATAATGCCCGCAGCAGCACAGGCTGCAAACACCCAGCCGAGGGTTTAATTAGTGTGTAGGAAGGTGCTTGGGTCAGGGCTGCGCGTTTGGGCTCCTGCGGGTGTCAGCGAGCAGCTATGTGGCAGAACAGGATGTTGGATTAAGGAGTCTCCCGTGAAACCCGTGCTGAGGACATCAGAGAACAGCAGCAGCCGAGCAGGGAAGTGAGTGAGCTGGGTGGTACCGAGCAGAGCTCCCCGGGCACAGGCTGCTTGGTGCCCGCCTCTGCCGGCGCCTCTGCCTGCCCCGCACCTCCGCAGAGCAAAGCTGCTCCGGCAGGGCTGCCAGCGAGCAGGGCACGAAGGGACCTGGCTGATTTGGGTCAGAACACGAAGGTGTTTCACTTTTTTAGGGGATTGGCTGTGCTGTGAGCCCAGCCTGGAGCAAAGCTGCTTGGCATGGGTGCCAGATGAATTTCTCCCACCCCGGTGCTGCGGGTGAAGGGCTGGGGGCTCGCCTGTGAGCACCAACCTGCCAGGTACCCGTGGCAGCCTTATCTGTGCTGTGGAGGTGAGTTAATGTGTAACCCAGCTCTGTTTGGTTAGTCCAGAACAGCAAAGAAGTCCTGGGATAGGCACGGCCAGGACGAGGATCTGGGCAACGCAGAACGACAGACGTCCTGGTAAAAAAAAAAAAAAAAAAAAGTAATAGAGTTAAAAAAGGAATAATCTCTACTCCTTCTGATGCTCTGCTGTCTGTCCCTTTCCTGCTGGGGGCTGTGGCTGAGGGGCTGAGTGTCTCTGCCTGGGTGGGCTGTGGGTACCTCTGGGGTTATGGACCTGCTTTGCTTTGGAAGGGTTGAAGTGTGGTGGAGCTGTCACGGGAGGTGGCACCAGGGAAGATGGAAGAGGTGGTTTGAAGGAGGTGGCAGGAGGAAAGCTGGGGAGACAGCAGGAGCTGCTGGTTGGAGAGGCTGGGGAAAGAGCTTTGTGAAGTTTCCTTCTCTGGAGCCTTTCCTAACCTGCCTGGACGTGGTTTTGTGTGGCCTGCCCTAGGTGCCCCTGCTGTGGCAGGGGGGTTGGACTGGATGAGCTCCAGAGGTGCCTTCCAGCCCTACCATTCTGTGATTCTGTGACAGGCTGTAGCTGTGCTGACTGAGGGCAGCAAGCAGCCCAGGCAGCTGCTGGGTGCACTTGCTGCACTTGTTTAAATAGGAGGCACCACAGATCTGCCACCATCAACACCTTTCACCCCCGAGGTGGGATCCATCCTGCTGCAGAGCAGGAGCTGCTGGGCTGGTACCTACAGATTGTGCTGGAAAAGACCTTAAAGATCACCTCGATTTGCTTTGCTTTGTGTTTTGAGCTGGCCAGGAGGAAGCCCTTTGCTGGCAGCTGCAAGGCAGAGGGGGTTTGGCTGCTCTGCCTTAGCCAGCAGAAAATGCTGAGGTTCTTCAGCAGTGCTGCAGAGCCAGGAAGAGCACTGGTGGTAGGACTGAGCTGCAAGGAAAGCAGCCTCTTCATACAAAGCAATTAGTATTAATTGCTACTCAGCAGCTCTTTGATGTTTGAGGGCTTGGGGAGCATGGGGAAGGACAGTTAGAGAAGCTGACAGGAGAGCTTTTATTGGAGATCAAATTAATTTCATTCATGGTGTTTTATTTAGGGTGACCCTGCTTTAGCTAGGGGGGAGGGTGTGGGGTGGGGAGTGGTTGGATTTGATCTCCAGAGGTCCCTTCCAACCCCCCACATTTCTGTGATACTGGGAAAAAATGGCTTCTCCTGAAAGCAATTTTAGGAGGGGAAGACAAACAGCACTGAAAAACAAAGCAAAACAAAACCAAAACCACCACCAAAGAGCTTTTCAAGTGCCACAGCTTTGGATTTCATTGCTCAGTCCTTGGTTTTGTCTGTGGCCAAGCTGCTGTGGTGTCACTTAGCCAAAGGAAGGAGCTGTAAAATCCTTCTGAATGATGAAACCCAGGATTTTTCAGTGCTGATTTTTACCCCTTCCCTGGGTTGGAGGAGTGTGTTAGGGCTTTAATCGCATCAGAGGGCTGGTGGGCAGGAAAAATGAACTTCTTGTTTCTATGCAGATCCTCTCCAGAGCCTGGTGAGCTCGGGGTTGAACTTTGCCTTCCCCTGAGCTGGGGCTTGATGGGTGCCAGAGCCTTGGCAGCTGCTTTCCTTCTGCTGTCTGAATGACAGTAAATGGCTTTGTGGCTGTCCCCAACACAAGAAGGACATGGAACTGCTGGAGAGGGGCCAGAGGAGGCCATGAAAATGATCAGAGGGTTGAAGAACCTCCCCTGAGGGGACAGGCTGAGAGAGTTGGGGCTGTTCAGCCTGGAAAAGAGAAGGCTCCAAGGAGATCTTAGAGCAGCCTTCCAGTACATCAAGAGAGCTGGGGAGGGACTTTTGGCAAGGGCTGGGAGTGACAGGGTGAGGGGCAGTGGCTTTGAGCTGTAAGAAGGGAGATTGAGACTGAAGATGAGGAAGAAATTCTTTCCAGTAAGGGTGGGGAGACACTGGAAGAGGTTGCCCAGGGAGGCTGTGGATGTCCCCTCCCTGGAGGTGTTCAAGGCCAGGCTGGATGAGGCCTTGAGCAACCTGGGTTGGTGGGAGGTGTCCCTGCCCATGGCAGGGGGTTTGGATGATCTTTGAGGTCCCTTCCAACCCAACCCATTCCATGATTCTATGATTTCTTCCACTGGGCTGTGGCTATCCTCCTGCAGAAATCAGCTCTGCTCACCCAGGGTCTGCCTCACGCAGCAGGCACTGGCTCTGACCAGCTGCTCCACTGCAGACATCAAGTTTGAGCAACACTTTTGCTTCCTCAGGAGGGTTTGCTCTCAGATTCAGGCAGCAGGGCAGGAGGCAGTGAGGAGTATTGCAGCAATTCCCATCAAGCAGGCAGCAACCTCTTGCTGCTTGGAAATAGATTCAGATTTCAACTATTTGGGTGCCACAACAAAACTGTGCAGCTTGCAGAAGCCTAAAAAACCCCAAAACTCAGATCCTGTCTCTGCTTCCCAACAGCTCTGGCTCTGAAGTTATCCACATTTAAAGAATCAAGGCTACTGCTCTTCCAAAGCCACCTCTTACTCAAATGCCATTTCAGCAGCAAATCATGGAAAGCTGAGACCAAAACATTCAACTCCTCCTGCGTGGAAGGATTGGATCTGTCAGGCTGTGGGTGTGGAAATCTGATTTTTCTGGCATATTCCAACGACAAAGGAATTCTTTCAGGGTCTAACCTTCTGAACAAGCAGCCAGTTCTGCTCACTTATCACCAGATCTAATTCCCTGATCCAGCTACAAGAAGGGAAGAGGGAAAAAAAAGAAAAGAAAAAAGCAACAGTGTGTTGCTGTGCCATGGCCAGGTTAGAGCACAAAGAGCTCCTCTGTCTTCTGAGGAGCAAATCCTCTTGTGTGGGTCTGTGTGTGTTGGAGGGGGTGGTTGTTTTGCTGCTCTCCTCAGCCCAGTCCTCTGCTGCAGAATGGGTGGTGAGCACGAAGGAAACACCTAATTGGTGGTGTCAGTGAATTTTGGAAGCTTAGTGCTTTGCATCCAGCAGTAATTATGCCTTTTGGAGGCTGCTCAGCTTTTCCCCACAGGCTGCAGAGCTCTCCTGGCCATCTACTTTGTGGCCATCAGTGGTCCCTCTGCCACCCGGGAAGGTTGGTGGCAGGTGGTTTGCTACCCAACCAACATCATGTTCATAAAACTCAGGTGTGGTGAGGGTTGGAAGGAACCTCTGGAGAGCATCCACTCCACTCCCCCTGTTAAAGCAGGGCACCCCCAGCAGCTTGCCCAGGATCACAACAGCCAGGTGCATTTGCAAGCTCTGCAGAGAAGGAGACTCCACAGCCTCTCTGGGCAGCCTGCTCCAGGCTCCAGCACCCTCACACCGCAGAAGTTTCTCCTCATGTTCAGATGGAACCTCCTGGGTTCCAGTTTGTGTCTGCTGCCCCTTGTTCTGTTGTTGGGCACCACTGAGAAGAGCCCAGCCCCCTTCTCCTGCCACCCACCCTTTAAATATTGATTGGCACTGATCAGCTCCCCTCTGGGGCTGCTCTTCTCCAGGCTCAACAGCCCCAGGGCTCTCAGCCTTTCCTCCTCACAGAGATGCTCAAGGCCCCTCACAGCCCTTTGCTGGTGCTGGGGGTGCAGGATGCATCCAGATGAGCACCTGGGGTGCACTGTCAGGAGCAGAAGATGACGCTGGGGTGGCTGCAGACACAGCAAATCGCTGCAGCCCCGTGCACAGCCCCCAGCACTGCCCTGCTCTGTTCCAGCTCCACCAGGCATGTGTCCAAACACACCCAGGCGTGCCCCAAAGCTACAGGGGTACCTCCCCATGGCCACGAAACCTCTGTGGCCCCCGAGGAAGGGTGGCAGAGGAAGCTCTTTGCCAGGAGGAAGCTCCTGGCAGAGCAAGGCTGTGACTAAACAGCAGCATTTCGGGTTCAGCAGTTCGACAGCACTCGAGCTGCATAGCTGGCAGGGGTGGGGGTGGTGGAGAGAAGAGGTCCTGTGACTTGGAGCTGGGCTGGGGCTCACATTTCTGGGACGTCGGTGCTGAGCTCTGAGGCTGAGCTTCGCTCACAGCTTTTTCCTTTCCATCTTATCCACACCTCAGAGATTAGTTAGAGAACCACCAACGTGAGGTGGCCGTGGATGGGCAGTCCAGAGATCTATTTCCAGATCTTCTAGGGGAAAACTTCAGTTCCAAGGGTGCTTTAGAATCCCCCAGCAAACCAGCTCCCCTTTTCTGGAGAGAGCAGCCTAAGATGGAACAAGGGTGCCTCCACCCAGCAGCTTCCCAGCCTGCCTGACCCAGCACACTTGCATCATCTCTCAGCTTAATACTTCTTCTCTCTTCTACTTCAGCTGGGATATTGCCCCCCACACTGGACCCCGTGGCAGGCTGTGATATGCCCAAGAAGGAGCTGGGGATGGCTGGCTGCAACTCTGGCAGCTGTGACAGCATGGTCAGCACAGCTTCCAACCACTCACAGCGTGTAAGTAACCCTGGTGTGCCCAGCCTGGGCATGGCAGGGACCCCACTCACCCTTCTCGGCAGATGAGGGAGGATTTGGAGGAGATGCCTGCTTGAATCTGCTTCCCAACAGTGCTTTGGAAGCACCTGAGGGCCTTGAGACATCACCATGCTAAGGGCAGTGCAGGGACCAGGGGCTTTGAGCAGCCTGGTCCCGTGGGAGGTGTCCCTGCCCACGGCACGGGGTTAGAACTGGATGATCTTTAAGATCCCTTCCACCTCAAGCCATTCTATGATTCTATGAATTCCTGCCCCAAAGCACTCCCAGCCTTGCCATCCTGCCACGTGTGTGGCACCAATCAGGAGCCTTCAATCCTGCAAGTTCTGCTCTGGGAACTGGCACGGAGAGCCCAGGGGCTCCTGAGTTGCCTGGAGATGCAGAAGCAGATAGTGAAGGCACTGAGCAGGAGCAGCCCAGCCAGTTCCCCAGGGAGAGATCAGAGCAGGCAGATAACTGGGGCAGGCTGGCTCCACCAAGGGTGACTACACCTGGAAAAGACAACAAACCCTGCTCCTCATGGCTGGCAGGAGGTTAACTTCCAAGTTAGGGCAGAGGTGAGTTGGGACCATGGGTGCAGAGATGTCATTTTTCACTCTGCCCATTAGAGCTTGTTTGTCTCCCAACACTGATTCCAAGATTGATAGGCTAATTACATCCTGTCTGCCTGGGGAGCATAATTGATATGTCTAAGTGCCACACTGGGTCCTGAACAGGTTTTCCATTTCCAAACCCTCTGAGATTTCTTAGGGATGGAAAACTGGTTGCAAGATCCCATGGGCAGATGTCTTCCTTCAAAACAACTCCACCTCAGGACAACTTCTCCTCCACGCCTGTTGATCTGATGCACACTCCACCTGTGCTCCATATTTCTTGCTACATCACCCTGTAAATTGGCATCTCCACAGCAATCACAGCTCCTGAGACTGGAAATGCAGCAGAAAGTGGGAGATGTCCCTGCTCATGGCAGGGGAGTTGGAACTGGATGATCTTTAAGGTCCCTTCCCACCCAAACCATTCAATGAATCTATGAGAAAGGACCACAGAAATCTTTTCATTCTATGAAAAAATTATCTTAGAATCATGGAATTGTTTGGGTTGGAAAAGCTCTCTGAGGCCATGGAGTCCAACCAGCAACCCAACACCACCATGGCCATTAAGCCATGGCCCCAAGTGCCATGGCCACACATTTCTTGAACACCTCCAAGGATGGTGACTCCACCACCTCCCTGGGCAGCCTGTTCCAATGCTCCTCTTGTCATAGGTTCACAGAAATCTAGAAGGGCTTTGAGTTGGAAGGGACTTTGAAGATCATCCAGTTCCAATCCCCCTGCCATGGGGAGGGACACCTTCCACTAGACCAGGCTGCTCAAAGCCCCATCCAGCCTGGCCTTGAACCTTGCTGAGGTATGAGTGGGGGAACAAGGAACAGGACCACCACCCACAAAGAAGCCTTAGAGAAGATGTCTGCACCCAGAGACCACCCCTGGCACCCCTCTGCTCCTACTTCAAAGCCAGCTGAAGAAGTACAAAGGTAGAGACCAAGTCTGCAAGTCAACAATAACCTGCTGCAGGTTGTGCAGTTACATTAAATGGCTTTAAGTAGCTACAGATATTTAGAGGAAGTTCTCCAGTTTTCTGTAGCTCCAAGTACTGAATTTTGAACAACCACTGGCCAAGGCTCCTGGCCAGGAGCTGTCATGGATCTTCTCCTAACAGCCAAGAACCATAACCTCCCTCTGTCTCCTTCCTGTGCTGTCTTCCAGAGTGATAACAGCTATGACTACTTATCAGTGGAAGAGAAGGAGTGTTTGATGTTCTTAGAAGAAACCATTGGCTCACTGGATGCAGAAGCAGACAGTGGGGTCTCCACTGATGAGACTGACTATGTGGAGCCCTCCGAGCTGCCTGGGATGTGGCACAGGAGAGACTCCAGTGCCCAGGGTAAGTTGGAAAGCTGTGCTCCAGCCTTTGGTGGCAAAGGGACTGTCTTGGTGGGATTCATTGGCTTGGCAGGCAGGAAAGGAGCATTATCCAGTTTGGTGCATGTGGTAAGCTTGGTCTTGTCACTTCATGGTGAGAGGTGGCTGTAGGCAGCAAGGTGGGTAGGACACCAACTGCATCTTCCCAGTTCTCAGGTGCAGGAGGTGCTAAGAGTGAGGTCAGCAAAGTGCAGGGCAGAGCATGTTTGCTCGTGCTCCACACAGGCTTGCAGGATCACAGGACAGTTTTGGTTGGAAAAGACCTCTAAGATCAAGCCCAGCCGTGGCCACTAAACCATGTCCCCAAGTGCCATGGCCACACCTTTCTTCAACACCTCCAGGAGTGGTGACTCCACCACCTCCCTGGGCAGCCTGTTCCAATCCCTGACCACTCTTGAAGGAAAGAAATGTTTTCTGATCTCCAACCTAAACCACCCCTGGTGCAACCTGAGGCCATTTCCTCTCATTCCTTACATGGGTTGAGGTTCCTCATTGACATGTGCCTTGTCAGATCCAAAGTGTGACTTTCTTCACTCTGGCAGGGCAGTAGGTGGCTCAGGGTGAACTTCTGGATGCAAATGCTCTGCCATGGCCTGAAGAGGTGGTTTGCAAACAGGAAGGTGTCCTGTGTCCCTCTGCAGAACAACCAATGCATGACTTCTCTCTCTCTCTCTCTTTTTGCCCAGATGTGGAAAATGGGTCTCCTCTCCCACATGTAGGTCACCAACAGGCAGCTCAACACAGGAGCAGTAAGAACATCTCTGCCTTCTCCAGCTCAGCTCCAGCAGCAGTTGCAAGCCCAGGTTACCACAGCCTTCCGAGGAGCATCACTGTGGCAAATGGAGCTCCTGACAGCCAAGCCACTGTGTGCACAGTGGAGGACCCAGTGCCAGGAGACAAACCTTCACAGATGGCCAAGGAGGACAGGCTTGACCCAGCCAACACAAGAAGCCAAAGGAAGTCCCTGGGAACTTTGATTATCCAACCTCCAGATCCCTTCCAGGACGACCTGGGGAGCCAGGAGTGGTCACGTACCAGTCGCTCGGATGCCAAGAGGGAAAGAGCCAAAGAGCCCAAGGCTTGGACTGCGTGGGGCCAGACAGACAAGCCCACATCAGAAGAAGCCCCTCAGGACCAGGACGCCAAGCGTGGGCCTCCAACTGCCCCCAAACCACGGAAACTGCCCCCAAACATCATCCTGAAAACCAGCAAGAACAGCTCAGTGCCACTTCCTACAGAGGCCAGCCAGAAGGTCAAAGCAACACCTCCATCCCTGGCCAGCTCCCAGCCCAGCGACAGCGCTGCTGAGAAGCTGAATCTGGGACACCTCGACCCCAAGGACAGGGAGAAAGCTCATCGTGAGGCTCTGGAGAAGCTCGGACTGTCACAGGACAGGAGGGAGCCCAGCACCCGCCTTCAACCTGGCAACAACCATCCCCAACCCACCACACACCCCCAGGCTAGGGAGACGCCCTCCCCCGGCCCCGGGGAGCCCGAGGCAGGCTGCGGGGCGGCAGAGAGGTTGGTGCCAGGCGTCCGGCAGATGACCTTCAAATCCAACACCCTGGAGCGCTCTGGCGTGGGGCTGAGCAGCTACATGGCCAGCAGCAAGGAGCAGAACGTCAAAGCCAGCAGCTCCTTGGGCAAGATGTCCTTCATCGAGCGCCTCGCCCCCAGCTTCCTCAGGAGCAACCGGCCCCGGCCGGTGTCCCTCGGAGCGGGGAAGGACTTTGCTGGTCTGAAGGAATCCGGGCAGGTGGAGCAGGAGAAGAGCAGCAAGAGGCGATCCCACCCTCTGCAGAACTTCCCCAAGCCCCCTCGCTCCTGTGTCAGTGTGAAGATCTCCCCCAAGGGCACCGCCGACGAGAACCGGCGAGAGGCACTCAAGAAGCTTGGTCTGCTGAAGGAGTAGCTCCGGGCTGGGGGAGGGGAGGAGGGAGGGGGCTGCTGAAAAAGGGCCTTTTCCCCACCCCACAGCCAGGTGCCTTCACTCTCTGTCCTTGGACAGCGCAGCCAGAAGCAGCTTCTGCTGTGATCTCCTGCCCCAGCGCCTTGGGAGGGGAGGTGTAAGAGGCACTTGGAGCTTCCCAGCAGACAAAGTACCAGCAGGTGTACAGCCTCTGTAGATAGCAACGGGCAGGAGCTGTCTGGATCCAGCAGCACTCAGCTGGTGGATGGGGCATGATCTCCTGCAAGGTCCTTCATGCATCTGGGGATTCATCTCAACAGGGAAGCCATGGAATTGCAAAAGGGGTCTCCTGTGGATAAACCTCTCTGGGAAGAACTCCAGGACTCTGCTGCTCCTTTAGGATTTTATGGGGTTTTTTGGGGGTTTGCTGGGGTTTGGTTTTGTTTTGGTTTTTGGTTAATTTTATCAAAGCTTCTGAGGCTTCAGCACTCACCTGGCCACCTCCTAAAGGCCACCACTGCCACAGAGTGTCAGACTGAGGGGCTCAGCAATGCTCCCAGGTGGGCACAGGACCCACACAGTGCCTGGGTGGCTGCTCACAGGTCCCACTGCCTCCTCACCTGGACTGCTCTCTCATCCAGCACCAACAACCTGGATATTCCACTTGGAAGGTGCAGAACCATCCATGTCCATCCTGAAGTGACAATTCAGCATCCACAGGCCACATGCTGGTGGCAGAAGCAGAAGTGGGGAGAGAGGTGGGAGTTGGAGGCATCATTTCCTTCCCTCTCAAACTCTACCTGCATCTTTTTTTAGACCCAGCTGATGCTGTCCACGTTTCTGCTGCACCTTCCCTGACAAAGGTGGCTTGGGTCTGTAATAAACTTGTCCATGAGCAGAAAATGCTGGTGTAGGGCAGATTTGTGCTGCAGTCAAAGCTCTGGTGAAGCTCTTTAATGAGTTTGAACCTTCATCCTGTCTGGACTTGAGGAGTGTGGCCCAGACAGCATCCAAACACTGCAAATCATAGAATGGTTTGGGTTGGAAGGGAGCTTAAAGATCATCCAGTTTTAACCCCCTCTGCCATCATCTAAATGATGAGGTTGGAACCAGAGGCTTGGGCTTCCTGCAACCCAGGGTCCACATAAAGTGGGATGAGGTAAAAGTCCACTACAATTAGTCAAAGACTGGAAGAGGTGGTTGAGTCCCCATCCCTGGAGGTGTTGAAAAGCCAAGGAGATGTGGTGCTGAGGGACATGGTTTAGTCCCAGCTCTGGTGGGGTTAAGAGAATGGTTGGGCTTGAGGATAAGCTGAGGGAGCTGGGGTTGTTCATCCTGGGGAAGACTCCAGGGAGACCTTAGAGCTGCCTTCCAATACCTGAAGGAATCCTACAGGAAGGGACTTTTCCTGAGGGTGTCTGAGACAGGCCAAGGGGGAATGGTTTGAAGCTGAGGCAGAGCAGGGTTAGACTGGAGCTGAAGAAGAAGTTTGTCATCAGGAGGGTGGTGAGACTGGCACAGGCTACCCAGGGAGGCTGTGGCTGCCTCCTCCCTGGGGGTGTTCAAGGCCAGGCTGGGTGAGACCTTGAGCAGCTGAGTCTAGTTGAGAGGAGTCCCTGCCCATGGTGGGGAGGTTGGAGGAGATCAGCTCTGAGGTCCCTCCCAACCTGGGCCATTCTATGATCTCAAAGGTCTTGTCCAACCCAAACAATTCTGTGATCCCATTGTTACACAGATGCAAAAAGTTTTCCACAGAGGCAAAAAGTCTTCCACAGAGGCAAAAAGTCTTCCACTGCACTGCCAGACTGGGATGGCTGACATGTGACCTACCACTGCTCCAGTCAAGCCCTTCCAACCTGCACCATCTCCTGGGTCTGGGGGACGTCTCCCACAGCAGTGTGTTAGTTGGGAAGCTGCACTGAGAGCTTAGCTTGAAAGGATCCTTTTATTCCTTTCACCCAGCAGAAATAAATATAGAGTTAAATAAATCGTTCATGCAATGCTGGCTTGCAGTGTTGGACATCCAGAGAGTCTCTTCCCTTGCTCCTAACAGGCAATTTAATTTCAGAGCTTTCTTTAGCAGGAGGAGCTGACCCAGGGAGCTAATTGCACTAAACAATTTACTGCTGTTAATTAACTGCTTGCAGCATTAAGTTTAAGTCACACTCAATCACTCTCATCACTGACCTTGCACCACAATCAGCTTCTCAGGACAGTGCTGGGAATACTAAACAGCTTCATACTCACCAAACCCAGGGCCAAGCTCCTTGGTCCTCTCCCAACAGGCACTAGCAGAGCTTTGGGGTTTCAAAGAACAGAGGAGAGAGAATCCCTCTGCAAAAGCTGCATCATATCAGGTGCTAAGAAGAGGAAATGGCCTCAAGTAGCACCAGGGGAGGTTCAGGTTGGATATTAGGAAAAACTTCTCTGCTGCAAGAGTGGTCAGGGATTGGAACAGGCTGCCCAGGGAGGTGGTGGAGTCCCCATCCCTGGAGGGGTTCAAGAAATATGTGGCCATGGCACTTGGGGACATGTTTTAGTGGCCATGGAGGGGTTGGGTTGATGGCTGGACTGGGTGATCTTGGAGGACTTTTCCAACCTTGATGTTCTACGATTTCACAACCCGCCATGTAACCAAGGTGTGCACAAGGGGAGGGAATCCTGCTGGCCACTTAAAGAATCCCAGGAATGCAAGAAAACGATGCCTGATTAACTACACTTGGTGAAAGCAGGGAAGTGCTTGCTTGGAGTTAAGCAATTAACTAAATTAGGTTGGGACTGGCCAGCAGTAACACAAACCTGAGCATCAAGGAGGAAACCAGGAGAAGCCACATGAGCTAAGTCTGACCAACAGCTCAGCAGGTTGCTCAGCAGACACCATGCCATAGGTAGCTTGGCTCCAGAAGGGAAAAGGAGACTGGAAGGTTATAAACTCCCCCAGCCTGAGCCCTGCTCCTCTATAGTCTTGCAGCTCCATTATGCAAAGGATGTGCAGTGAGACAGAGCAGGAAGCAGCATGATGCTGGAATCTGCAGTGGGCAGAAAGGAGAGGAACACAGGGATGCAAACACAGCATTTAAACCACTGCAGGAGCTGACCCCTGCGCTAGGAGCTTCACCTTTTATCTCCTTCTCCTCTTTCATTTATCCTCTGCTCCTTGCTGCCTTTAAACTCAAGCATTTGCACTTGAAAGTCCACAGCCCAGGGAGCTCAGCGCTGGGTGGGAACCTCTCCTGCTGCCTGCCTGCACATCAGGCTGGTTGGAGCCTGCCAGCTCCCAGGGGCAGCCCCAGGTCTTCCCCTTTCTGTTTGCAGGGGGAGCAGAGAAGCAGCCTCAGCCTCAGCAGCCACTCCTAATAACAGACTTTGTCACCGTGAAGCAGCTTTGTTGCTGGCATCAGCAGGAGCCTTGGGGCTGCTGTCCCACAGCAGGGCAGGGAGGTGGGTTGGCTGCTGCTGGCCCAACACATCTCCAGCTGGAGAGCATCAGACTTGGGCTCTGAGACCCAAAGTCCTGCTGGAGTCACTGCAGCTCTGTGGGAGAGGACTGAGGGTGCCTGAGGGGTTTTAAATCACATCCCAGCAGAGCTTGGGCCGTAGCTGGTAGCTGATGTTCTGCCTTCTCCCTGCTCATGTGCAGAGGGAGAGAAGGACTCTCTCCAACACCAAGTGCTCTGGTATGAAAGAGGATTATATTGCCTCTGTTTCAAGGAGCAGTGGATCTCTCTCTGCTTCAGGAAGTCACCACACTTTCCTTTGACTCTCTTGTTCCTCCTCCATTTGGTTCTCTGTGTCGGTGTCCAGCGATGAATGGCAAAGGGAAGGGCATGGGCAGTGTCCCTGTGCCCATGCAGTGGCAATTCCTGCTCCTGATGTCCCAGCCACCATAAATGACCACGCAAAGAGGAAGGCAGTGGGACTCAGACCCTGGTGTCTGGGCAGGACCTCAGGGTTTGGGCTCACCCAGCTGTGTGCTGTGTGTAATGCCACAGGCTGCTGCTTCAGCTGAGCTTCTGGGCAATGCCCTGATCCCTGTGGGCACACTGAGCACCTGCAAGCCTCTTGGTGCTTATGGTAAACTAAGGCTTGGGGGGGTCAGGCATGGCAGAAGTGCTGCTGGGCTTCAGCTGCTGGTGGAGTCCCCATCCCTGGAGCTGTTCAAGAAACCTGTGGCCATGGCGCTTGGGGACGTGGTTTAGTGGCCATGATGGGGTTGGGCTCCATGATCTTTGAGGGCTTTTCCAGCTGAAGGAATTCTGTGATTCCTAGGAGGGGTTGCTTGTTACTACCCTTTAGATTCACCTCTGTCAAGGGCAACCTGCCTCCACCCCAAATTTCTTGCCACCTCATTGCTCTTCAGGTCATCTGGGGCTGTACCTGGCCTGACTGGCTCCTCCCAGGAGAGCTTGTTCCACAGCAGTGGCTGCCTTTGATGTCTCCTTGCTGAGGCAGGAGGTTCCCTCCTAAACCACAGCCTGCTTGCTGTGGCTGTGGGTGGCCTGATCACTCTTCCAGCAAAGACATTTTTCCTAATATCCAACCTAAACTTCCCCTGGTGCAGCTTGAGGCCATTTCCTCCTGTCCCAGCATTTGTAACCTCAGAGAAGAGCCCAACCCCCACCTGGCTCCAGCCTCCTTGCAGGGAGTTGTAGAGAGCAATGAGGTCTCCCTCAGCTTCCTCTTCTCCAGACTAAACACCCACAGGTCCCTCAGCTGCTCCTCACCAGCCCTGTTCTCCAGACTCTTCCCCAGCTTCCTTGCCCTTCTCTGGACCTGCTCCAGGACAGTTTTCCATCTGTGGCCTGGGTGTCCCCCTGCTCATGGATGCAGCACAAGCAAACCAGTGGAAAGCAGTCAGTCTGATACTTGCACTCTTGGTCTACAAGGCAGAAAATCCAGCCTGCTCCAGGGTCAGACTCAGGAGCTCTGAAGGGGAAAAACAACTTCGTGGCTTGGGTTTGGACACAGATGTGAAGAGCAGAGGTTGTGGATGGAGCTGGGAACAAGCCTGCTGCACCCTGGGGATGGGCAGAGGGCTCCTGGTTGTCTCCATCCCCTCTCGGAATCCTCACCCTTCCTCTGGGACCCTCCTCTCTGCAGGTGCTTCATGAGAACAGCAGAGCAGTGTCACCACCTCCAGGATGCACTGCAGGTGACCGGCTGCCACGTCGACACGGGGTGGCACTGCGGGTCCGGGGACAGGGTGCTGGCCGCGGGAGCACTGGGGATGAGAGGAGGGGTGGGGAGGGTGATGTTAAGGGGGTGGAAAGGCTGCAAGGGTGATGCTGAGGGGCCACGGCCACCCTGGGAGCCTGGAGTTGCACAGGAGGGTGCTGCTGGGAGCATGAACAAGTTGCTCACCTTGGGTTCGGTGCGGGGGGTAAAGCATGAATAACGCCCGGGGATGGTCCTGCCCCTCTGTGCACCAACCCAGCTCAGAGCTGCAGCCAGGGGCAGTAGGGATGGGGAGAAGGCAACATCTGGCCGTGCTCACCCAGAGCAGGGGCGGCAGCTCTCCCAGTCCTGAGGTCATAACAACAGCTGGAGAAGAAGCTGAGAAAGCAGAGGGGGGGGAGAGAAGGAGAGGAAGGGGGAGAGAAGGAGCGGAGGGGGGGGGAGAGAAGGAGCGGAGGGGGGGGAGAGAAAGAGCGGAGGGGGGGAGAGAAGGAGCGGAGGGGGGGAGAGAAGGAGCGGAGGGGGGGAGAGAAAGAGCGGAGGGGGGGGAGAGAAGGAGCGGAGGGGGGGGAGAGAAGGAGCGGAGGAGGGGGAGAGAAGGAGCGGAGGAGGGGAGAGAAGGAGCGGAGGAGGGGAGAGAAGGAGCGGAGGAGGGGAGAGAAGGAGCGGAGGAGGGGAGAGAAGGAGCGGAGGAGGGGAGAGAAGGAGCGGAGGGGAGAAAAGGAGGGGGAGAAGAAGGAGCAGGGGGGGAGAAAGAGCAGAGAGGGGAGAAAGAGCCGGGGAGGAGGAGCAGAGGGGGCAGGAGGAGCAGAGGGGGCAGGAGGAGCAGAGGGGGCAGGAGGGCATGTGGTAATTAACCTGGTTCCATGGTTAAAATGAGTTCTTAGCCGAGGCTTTGCCTTACAGGAAGGAATAAACCAAGCAGAACAACCTTTGAGCACATAGAACAACTAAACTAAATTTAGTTCCTGGGCACAAATTTGTCCCCAGCCCCTTTGGTGCATCCCCAAGGCTCAGCTCAGGTCTTCTCAGGGTGGATGCAGGTCCCCCCACAGTACTTGGTCAGCCCATCCTCACCACCCCACCACAGCAACAGCTTTACCCCAGTGGGGGCCCGTGGTGATACTGCTGCTGGGCTGAGCTTCACCACTTGTCACCCTGGAGAGGTCAGTTGGGGTGACCAGGTTGTTGGAGAACCCTCTTTGCTGCAGGGTAAGGACAAGGATCACCAGCTCAGCTCTGGTCCCCAGCTTCAGCCTTCATCTTCCTTGCAGAAGTGGCATCAGCTCTGGTTCTCCTTTGGGACCTTGAATGCCAATCTGCATCTCTGAGTGCTGAAGGAAGGAGCTGCACCCCCAACACCATCAGCTTCTCCTTCTACATCTCTCAGCAGGATCTCACCAAAGAGAAGGTCTATCAGAGGTTCCAGACTGACCATTTTCAGCCACATTTGCAGCATGGAGAAGTGGCACTGAGCAGTCTTGGGGGATTCCCACCATCATATTTATTGTTTTTTTTTTTTTTAATTGCTAATCCAAGAGCAGTTCTATTGCTTTGCTACTGGCAATAAATATCTTCAGAGGAATTCATTCTGCTGAAGCCTGATCAATACTGGGACATTTATTGCACAGATATGGTGCAAATCAGCACCAGTTCCTGCCATACAGGTAATTATTTGATGCTAAAGCAAGCAAACCTGCTTCACAGAGCTTTGCCTTCCTCCAAAGAGATTCCAAAGTGCTTCTGAGATTGGCTTACACAAACACAGCCTGGCTTCCAAGGAAGGCAAAAGCAGGAGGCCCTTTGGACCATCACACCCTCAGGTCAGAACAAAGTAATTTCTGTCACCTCTCCTGGGAGTACTCTGAGCCAAAAGCCACTTCTGACATGGTCAGTGTTGATCCTGCAAACCCTGGAGAGATGCAGAGAGCTGGGAGCAGCCCAGGACAGTGTCAGAAGCAGATTTCCCTCCCCCCCCAAATCAATCCTTTTTTTTCCCAATCAATCCTTTTTTCCCCCCAACCAATTCTTTTTCCTCCCCAATCAATCCTTTTTTTTCTCCCTCAATCAGTCCTTTTTTCCCCCCAATCAATCCTTTTTTCCCCCCAATCAATCCTTTTTTGCCCCCCCAATCAATCCTTTTTTGCCCCCCCAATCAATCCTTTTTTGCCCCCCAATCAATCCTTTTTTGCCCCCCCAATCAATCCTTTTTTGCCCCCCCAATCAATCCTTTTTTGCCCCCCCAATCAATCCTTTTTTGCCCCCCAATCAATCCTTTTTCCTCCCCAATCAATCCTTTTTCCCCCCAATCAATCCTTTTTTCCCCCAATCAATCCTTTTTTCCCCCCAATCAATCCTTTTTTTCTCCCCAATCAATCCTTTTTTCTCCCTCAATCAATCCTTTTTCCCCCCCAATCAATCCTTTTTCCCCCCCAATCAATCCTTTTTCCTCCCCAATCAATCCTTTTTCCTCCCCAATCAATCCTTTTTTTCTCCCTCAATCAGTCCTTTTTTCCCCCAATCAATCCTTTTTTGCCCCCCCAATCAATCCTTTTTTGCCCCCCCAATCAATCCTTTTTCCTCCCCAATCAATCCTTTTTTTCTCCCCAATCAATCCTTTTTTTTCTCCCTCAATCAATCCTTTTTCCCCCCAATCAATCCTTTTCCCCCCAATCAATCCTTTTCCCCCCATCAATCCTTTTCCCCCCAATCAATCCTTTTCCCCCCAATCAATCCTTTTTTCCCCCCCAATCAATCCTTTTTTGCCCCCCAATCAATCCTTTTTTGCCCCCCCAATCAATCCTTTTTCCTCCCCAATCAATCCTTTTTCCCCCCCAATCAATCCTTTTTTCCCCCAATCAATCCTTTTTTCCCCCCCAATCAATCCTTTTTTTCTCCCCAATCAATCCTTTTTTTCTCCCTCAATCAATCCTTTTTCCCCCCCAATCAATCCTTTTTCCCCCCCAATCAATCCTTTTTCCTCCCCAATCAATCCTTTTTCCTCCCCAATCAATCCTTTTTTTCTCCCTCAATCAGTCCTTTTTCCTCCCCAATCAATCCTTTTTTGCCCCCCCAATCAATCCTTTTTTGCCCCCCCAATCAATCCTTTTTCCTCCCCAATCAATCCTTTTTTTCTCCCCAATCCTTTTTTTTCTCCCTCAATCAATCCTTTTTCCCCCCAAATCAATCCTTTTCCCCCCCAATCAATCCTTTTCCCCCCCAATCAATCCTTTTCCCCCCCAATCAATCCTTTTCCCCCCCAATCAATCCTTTTTTCCCCCCCCAATCAATCCTTTTTTCCCCCCCCCAATCAATCCTTTTTTCCCCCAATCAATCCTTTTTCCTCCCGAATCAATCCTTTTTCCTCCCCAATCAATCCTTTTTTTTCTCCCTCAATCCTTTTTTCCCTCCCAATCAATCCTTTTTTTTCTCCCTCAATCCTTTTTTCCCTCCCAATCAATCCTTTTTTCCCCCCCCTCAATCCTTTTTTCCTCCCCAATCAATCCTTTTTTCCCCCCAATCAATCCTTTTTTTCCCCCCTGAATCAATCCTTTTTTTCCTCCCTGAATCAATCTTTTTTCCCCCCTGAATCAATCCTTTTTTTCCTCCCTGAATCAATCCTTTTTTCCCCCCTCTGAATCAATCCTTTTTTCCCTCCCAATCAATCCTTTTTTCCCCCCCAATCAATCCTTTTTTCCCCCCAATCAATCCTTTTTTCCCCCCAATCAATCCTTTTTTTCCCCCCAATCAATCCTTTTTTTCCCCCATCAATCCTTTTTTTCCCCCCAATCAATCCTTTTTTTCCCCCATCAATCCTTTTTTTCCCCCCAATCAATCCTTTTTTCCCCCCAATCAATCCTTTTTTCCCCCCAATCAATCCTTTTTTCCCCCCAATCAATCCTTTTTTTCCCCCTCCCAATCAATCCTTTTTTTCCCCCTCCCAATCAATCCTTTTTTTCCCCCTCCCAATCAATCCTTTTTTTCCCCCCTGAATCAATCCTTTTTTTCCTCCCTGAATCAATCCTTTTTTTCCCCCCTGAATCAATCCTTTTTTTCCCCCCTGAATCAATCCTTTTTTCCCCCCCCCCAATCAATCCTTTTTTCCCCCCAATCAATCCTTTTTTTCCCCCCAATCAATCCTTTTTTTCCCCCCAATCAATCCTTTTTTTCCCCCCAATCAATCCTTTTTTTTTTTTTTTTTTTTTTTTTGGAAGGCAAATCAAACCAAAGCCCCTCACAGTAACACAACTTGTTACTGCTCTGCCATGGGACTGAAAATTGGAGTTGTTGGTGAAGCAGCACTTGTACCAGTGTGGCATCACCCCCTGCTCCATCCTCCTTGCAGGCAGTGTTTCATAGCAGACTTGGAAGCAGAATCCATCTTTTTTGTATCTTCTTTCCAGGGAGGGTGGGGAGGGGAGACACTGGAACAGGTTGCCCAGGGGATGCCTCCTCCCTGGAGGTGTTCAAGGCCAGGTTGGATGAGGCCTTGGGCAACCTGAGTTAATGGGAGGTGTCCATGCCCATGGCAGGGGTGGTTGGAACTGGATGGTCTTCAAGGCCCCTTCCAACCCAACCTGTTCTATCAATCTCTGAGTTTTGTCCTCAAGCCACACAGCCTTAGGGGTCTAAGGCAGGTACGAGCTCCATTCAGGTTCATTCAGACCCACAGAAGTTTGAGGGAACAGACCCAAAGTTCTCAGCTGATGTGAAGTTCTGCCTGGAAGTGGCTCACAGCAAAGAGCATTTTGCTGTTTGAGTTCAGAAACAGTTGCTCTGTGCCCAGCCCTGCTGCTTAGCTGTAGGGCTGGGGAATTCCTCCCAACCTCTTGCAATTTCTGCTCCTGGCCTCTTCACCTTTTATTTTTCCCCTTTCCATGATGTCACTCGCATGGTGAAGTGGCTAAAAATGCCCAATGTGGGGTTCCATGCTCAGTACATTAGTGGCACCTCTGCTGTTCCTGTCAGGCTTTTGACCATCTCCAAGTTGCTCTGTCAGAAGAACATTTTTTTTTTAGTGCCTCCCCTTTTTAACCTCTGGCCATCAATCTATTTAAAAAGAATTAACCATGAAGAGCTGAGCACAGCCCAGCTGAACTGCAAGCTGCAAAAAAAAAAAAAAAAAAAAAACCTCCATTTTCATCAACTAAATCCAAACTGGAGGCAGAACAAGAGAAAATTCCCAGCAGCAGAAACATCACAACCCAAGGTAGGTGACCTTCAATTCATCCTTAAGTTACTATTGGGACTACAAAGGCCAAATGGCATCCTGGGGTGCATCAAGAGGTGTGTGGCCACCAGGCTGAGGGAGGTTCTTCTCCCCTTCTACTGTGCCCAGCTGAGGCTATATCTGGGTCCAGTTTTGGGCTCCCCAGTTCAAGAAGGACAGGGAGTTGCTGGAGAGGGGACAGCAAAGATGCTGAGGGGACTGGAAGAGCTCTGATGAGGAAAGACAGAGAATTGGGGCTCTTGAGCATGGAGAAGAGCAGCCTAAGGAGGGATCTGATCAGTGCTGATCAATACTTAAAGGGTGGGTGACAGGAGGATGGGGCCAGGCTTCTTCCAGTGGTGCCCAGGGACAGGACAAGGGGCAATGGACACAAACTTATACATAGGAAGTTCCTTCTGAACATGGGGAGGAACTTCTTTAATTTAAGAGTGATGGAGCTCTGGAACAGGCTGCCCAGAGAGGTGGTGGAATCTCCATCTCTGGAGAGATTCAAACCCACCTGGATGGGTTCCTGCGTGACCTTCTTGTGGCAGGGGGCTTGGGCTGGATGATCTCCAGAGGAGGTGCTTTTAAAAGCCACATGGATGTGGTGCTGAGGGACGTGGCTCAGTGGTGGTGGCTCAGCAGTAGTGGTGGGATTGTGAGCTCTAGGTGAGCAGTTGGACTTGGTGACCTCAAAGGTCTCTTCCAGCCTCAACAGTTCTGTGATCCTCTCACACGGGTGAAAAAAGGAGAGGAACCTTTCTGAAGAGGATGCTGTGCCAGCTGCACCACCACAGCACTGAAACAGGAACAGACCATTTCTGCTGCCCCATCCCACACTTCTGAGCAGGGAAGAGCTGGATGGGAGCTGAGCTGGCAGTTCAAAGCTGGGGCAGAAGCATATTGTCCCCACTGGGTGTAAGGCTGAGCCCATCTCCCACTCCTCTGCAGGAGGGTGGGTCAGAAGTGGGCTCCTGGGGGCAGCCAGCTCAGGATGCTCCTGGCAGAACTCTGCTGTGGGCTCCTGTGGGATGCTCTGCACCCAGGCAAGCAGGAATAGGCAGTCTAGGTGACCCTGCTCTAACAGGGGAGGTGGACTAGATGACCTAAATGATTCCAGTACCTGAAGGGGGCTACAGCAGAGCTGGGGAGGGACTTTTGACAAGGGCTGAGAGTGGCAGGACGAGGGACAATGGCTTTGAGCTGGAAGAGAGGAGATTGAGGCTGGAGATGAGGAAGAAATTCTTTCCAGTGAAGGTGGTGAGATGCTGGAACAGGTTGCCAGGGGGGTGCCCCCTCCCCAGAGGTGTTCCATGTTGGATGGGACCTTGAGCAGCCTGGTCTAGTAGGAGGTGTCCTTGGGGGTTTAGAACTGGATGATCTTGAAGCTTGCCTTCCAACCCACACCATTCTATGCTTTTATGATCTCCAGAGGTCCCTTCCACCCCCCTCCACGCTGGGGTTCTGTGACAAAGGCTCCCTAAGACATCCAGCCTCTGTCACTTCCTTGTTCAGATTTCCTGCTTGCTTTGAAGTGCTGCCAAATATCCAACAAGTATTAAAATAAATCACGTGGTTTCCACCTCCCCAGGTCTGAAGAGCAGTGGGGGTTGGACAGACCTCTGACAAAGGGTTCTAGTAGAGACCTTTGAGGATAAGGGCCCTGCAGTGATCCACAGCCAAATGATTCACTGGCACAAGGAAGGAATTCCTACCTGAAAGGAGGTTGGAGCCAGGTGGGGGTTGGTCTCTTCTCCCAAGGAAGAAGTGGCAGGGTGAGAGGAAATGGCCTCAAGGTTGCACCAGGGGAGGTTTAGGTTGGACATTAGAAGAAACTTCTTCACTGAAAGGCTTCTTGAAGCCTGGCACAGGCTGCCCGGGGAGGTGGTTGGATCCTCATCCCTGGAAGTGTTTAGAAGCTGTGGAGATGTGGTGCTGAGCACATCAGAGCCATCTGGGTGGTTTAATCTGGCAGATCCCAGCCACCACCTTTCTCTTCTGTTTGATAGACACCAGCAAAACCCAGTACCCAGGGTGAGAGCTGTGGAGTTTGCTGACTGCAGGCTGGCCATGGTGGTTCTCCTTCTCTTAGCAGCTTGGCTGCAAGGTGAGTCACCAACAAACCAACTCTGCAGCCTCTGACACTGCTGAGAGCAGGCAAAGCTGAAACTGGGTCCTCACTTGGACACTAGACCTCTCCAGCTGAGAAACAGAAACTGGTCAAAGCTCCCTGCCCACTCCAAGTCTCTGCAGAAAACTGGCAAAGGCATGGCCAAGCTGGAAAGGACCAGATGATGTCCAGAGGTGCCTTCCAACCCCTACCATTCTATGACTCTATCTCCCTACTGCTTGGTGCTGCAGACACTTCTGCTCATGAAGTGCATCTGCAGGGGGAAGAAAGTGCCCAGCTGAGGCAGTCTGCAAATGCTAAAGGCTGCTCTTAGATATGGGTTGTTAACTGCTGCCCTTGTAGGGCTGTCAGGGTTGATGGGGTGTCAATGGGGATTTGGGGTGTCAAGGGGGTCCCCATCTGTGCTGTGGCACAGGAAAGTGGCTCTGCACCACCAGTGGCACTGAAGGAAGGTGACACATCCCATCCAAAGTCAACTCTGAACCTCCTCAGCCAGATGTCCCACTGGTGCCACTCACAACCACGTCCCTGTGCTGGTGTTTCCCAGCTGAGGGCTTGCTTGTCTCTGAGTACCCAACAATGTCTGTTTCATGGTGTTTTTTTTTTTCTCCCCCAAAGGCCCAGTTTCAAGCACTTTGTATGGCCCCAGCTTTTTGACAGGTGAGGTTGGGGGGTCTGTCACCCACCAGTGCTTCTACTCCACCAGCCCAGCCAACAGACACGACAGAAAGTATTGGTGCAAAGTGGCAAGAGGAGGAGTTTGCTCCACCATCATTTCCACAACTGGCTACGTCTCAAAAGACCACCAGGGACGAGTGTCCCTCCAGGACATCCCCCAGAATGGGACCTTCCTGGTGATGATGGCAGAGCTGACCAAGAGGGACACAGGGATCTACAGATGTGGCATTGGTGACACCAACAGAGGCCTCTTTGTCTACCTGAACCTCACTGTTTCAGCAGGTAGGGTGGTGGCAGGGGACAAGAGAGTTGCTGGCTCACAAGGAGTGGCCTGGGGACAACTGGTGGAGCATCAGCACACATAGAATCAGTCAGGGCTGGAAGGGACCACAAGGATCACCTAGTTCCAACCCTCCTGCCATGGGCAGGGACAGCTCACATCAGGCACCTCAGCTTTTCCTACCCTGCCAGGGTGGTTAAGGGACTTGAACATCTCTCCTGTGAAGAAAAGGCTGAGAGCCCTGGAGCTGTTTAGTCTGGAGAAGAAGAGGCTGAGAGGGGATCTGATCAATGCCTATAAATATCTGAGGGGTGGGGGGCAAGGTGCCAGAATCTTTTGGTGGTGCCCAGTGATAGGACAAGGATCAACAGGTACAAGCTGGAACCCAGGAGATTCCACCTCAGCATGGTGTGAGGCTGCTGGAGCCCTGGAGCAGGCTGCCCAGAGAGGTTGTGGAGTCTCCTTCCCTGGAGACTTTCCAAACCCACCTGGATGTGTCCCTGTGTGACCTGCCCTGGGTGACCTTGCTCTGGCAGGGGGGTTAGAGTCTATGATCTCCAGAGGTCCCTTCCAACCCCTCCACCACTCTCTGATTCCACCCTGTGCTATTAACCAGATATTGACAGCCATGGGATGTAGAAGTGCCCAGGTTTGATCCAACCAAATGTTTCTGGCCCTGGCTGGGGGTTGCATGCTGGAGAATCACAGAAGGGCAGGGGTTGCAAGGGACCTTTTGGAGATCATCCAGGCCATGTTCTCTCCCTACAGATGCTGGTGCAGTGGTGCAGACAACTGAGCTTGTCCAAGGACAGCTCCATGGCTCTGTCATGGTCCTGTGCCCAGCTGAGGACACCCAAAGCAGGGAGAAGAGATTCTGGTGCAGAGTGGGGGGAGGCAGCTGCCTGCCCATAGCTGACACCCATGGCTACGTGGCCAAGAGCTACCAAGGACGAATCTCCATCACCCCCCAGGACAGCTCTGGAGCCTTCAAAGTCTTGATAAATGACTTAAAAAAGGAAGACTCTGGGCTGTACAGGTGTGGGACAGGAAGACTCAGCAGTTGGCACAGCCCACAGTTGGTGGCTCTGCAGGTGACCACAGGTAGGACGGGGAGCTGCAAGGGTTCTTCACAGACCTGGGTGAGGATCATGGGATGCTAACACTGCCCTCTCCATCCTGCAGCCTCCACCCTTCCCAGGAGACCAAAGCTCCTCATTGGCACAGTGGGAGGCTCAGTGTCCTTGAAGTGCCACCATGACCCCAAGGGGAGCTACGAGAAGAAGTACCTGTGCAGGTGGAGGGCAGGTAGCTGCTCCCTGCTCCTGGACCTGGATGGCTTTGTGGACAAGTCCTACAGGGGGAGAGTCCAAACAGCCAGGAGTGAGCAGGAAGGTGGCACCTACTCAGTGGTGCTGAGCCAGCTGAGAGAGGAGGATGCAGGATGGTACTGGTGTGGGGCTAGAAACAGGTACACAGAGCACACATCCCCACTGAAGCTGCTCATCCAGAAGGGTAGGTGATGGGGGGGCTTGGAACACAACAAAGCCTTTTCCTTTCTCTATATTACTCTCTCCTCTATACCTTCAGAGAATCCTTAAGGTTGGAAAAGACCTCTAGGATCATCAACCCAACCATAAGGTTGGAAAAGACCTCTAGGATCATCAACCCAACCATAAGGTTGGAAAAGACCTCTAGGATCATCAACCCAACCACAAGGTTGGAAAAGACCTCTAGGATCATCAACCCAACCACAAGGTTGGAAAAGACCTCTAGGATCATCAACCCAACCACAAGGTTGGAAAAGACCTCTAGGATCATCAACCCAACCATAAGGTTGGAAAAGACCTCTAGGATCATCAACCCAACCACCAAGCCAACACTGCCCTGACCACTAAACCATGCCCTAGGTGTCCCATTCATGGGCACAAGGGGAATAGTCCCTCCTGTGTGTAAGCACAGAACCAGAGAGGTTTAGAATGGCTTAGGCTGGAAGGGACCTCAGGGATCATCTACTCCAAGCTTCCCCTGAGCACCTCCAGGGAGGAGACATCCACAACCTCCCTGGGCAACCTCTTCCAGAGTCTCACCACCCTCATACTGAAGAACTTCTCCGTAAGCTCCACTCTAACCCTGCTCTGCCTCAGCTGCTCTCTGTAAGACAAAAGAAAAGAGAATTGCTTGGGTTTGCTCATGTGCCAAGGTGAAAGGTAGAAGCCTTTGGTACCTCTCACAGTTGGCCTCTACAAATGGATGGATATTGAAGCCTCCCAATCATTTTCTCCATAGAAACCTGCTCTTCACAGCAGCCAGCAACAGCCACTCTTGTGAAACTCACCCCAGCAAGCCCAGCCACCTCCAGCACCCCCACAGAGAGGAGCACCACAGGCCTGATGTACACAGCAGGCACCCACAGCACCAGCACCCTGCTGCCCACTGCCTCCCCCAGCACCTTCAGAACCTCCCCAGGCAGGATCTACCACGAGAGGTCAGTTCATGGCCATGTTTCTGGCTGGCACTAACTTAGAGTCATAGAATGCACTGGGTTGGAAGGGACCTTTAGAGGTCATCCAGTCCAACCCCCTGCAGTCAGCAGGGACATCTCCAACTAGATCAGGTTGCTCAGAGACTCTTCAAAGCCTGACCTTGGATGTTTCCAGGGATGGGGCCTCCACCACCACCACCACCTCCCTGCACAACCCTCACTGTAAAGAGCTTCTTCCTAATGTCCAACCTAAATCTACCCTGCTCTAGTTTAAAGCCATTGTCCCTCATCCTGTCACAAGTCCCTCCCCAGCTCTCCTGTAGCCCACTTCAGGTCCTGAAAGGCTGCTCTAAGGTCTCCATGGAGCTTTCAGGTCCTAGAAGGCTGCTCTAAGGTCTCCATGGAGCTTTCAGGTCCTAGAAGGCTGCTCTAAGGTCTCCATGGAGCTTTCAGGTCCTAGAAGGCTGCTCTAAGGTCTCCATGGAACTTTCAGGTCCTAGAAGGCTGCTCTGAGGTCTCCATGGAGCTTTCAGGTCCTGGAAGGCTGCTCTAAGATCTCCATGGAGCTTTCAGGTCCTGGAAGGCTGCTCTAAGATCTCCATGGAGCTTTCAGGTCCTGGAAGGCTGCTCTAAGGTCTCCATGGAGCCTTCTCCACTCCAGGATGAACAGCCTCAACTCTCACAGTCTATCCCCATAAGAGAGGTTCTCCACCCCTCTGATCATCTTTGTGGCTTCCTCTGGACCCTCTCCAACAGCTCCATATTCTTCTAAGTGCTGAGGGCTCCAGAGCTGGATGCAGTACTCCAGGTGAGCTCTTACCAGAGCTGTCACCTCTCAGTCTGCAGGTTTATGACCTGTCTGCCCCATCTCCCAGGACCCTGCAGAGGTGGTGCACAGGTTGCAGAGTGGAAACACCAAGAGGAGAGAATAGAGAGGCAGAAGACAAGGTTATCTCCTGTCTATCAGTGGCATGGATCTCTGAACTCACCTTCAAAGCTGCTGGTGCTGGCCATTCCTGCAGACCAGCTGCCAGAGTCAACAGCTGTGCTGCTGTCTGTTTTCCTTGCCCCAGCAGGGAGACAGGACATTAGGAAACACCAGGCTTGAGCAACCATGCTGCTGAATGAGTGGCTGCCACACACCTCACTGCACACCACAGCCATGCCCCTGCAGGCAGCCAGGGAGCAGGGTGGTGTTGGGGTGCTCAGTGTTGTGTAAGGAGCTGTCTTGGGATGAGGTTAATCAACACCACAGAATCATAACATGGTAGGGCTTGGATGAATTCTTTGGAGATCATCCAGCCCAACCCCCACCCCTGCCAAAGCAGGTCGACCCAGGGCAGGTCACACAGGAACACAACCAGGTGGGTTTTGAAAGTCTCCAGAGGAGGCTCCACAACTTCTCTGGGCAGCCTGCTCCAGGGCTCCAGCACCCTCACAGTAAAGAAGCTTCTCCCCATGTTGAAGTGGAACTTCTTGGGTTCTGGTTTGTGTCCCTCTCCCTTGTCCTACCACTGGACACCAGGGAAAGGAGCCTGGCCTCTTATTTTTGACACCTACCCTTAAGGTATTTGTAAACATCGCTCAGCTCCCCTCTGGGGCTGCTCTCCTCCAGGCTCAGCAGCCTCAGGGCTCTCAGCCTTTGCTCCTCACAGATGTCCCCCAGTCCCTTCATCATCCTTGTAGCCTTCTTTGAACTCTCTCCAGTATTTCCCTTTCCCTCTTGAACTCAGGAGCCCAGACCTGGACACAACCCTCCAGATGTGGTCTCACCAGGGCAGAGCAGAGGTGCAGGAGAACCTCCCTCAACCTGCTGGCCCCAATATTCTTCATGAACACCAGGAGCCCCTTGGCCTTCTTGGCCATTCACAAGGGCACATTGCCAGAATGCTGTGACCTCTTCTGGCCACTAACTGCTCCTCAGCAAGCCCTGAGGCTCACCCCAGTTTAAGCACTTTTCCCAATGAGTTTACCTTCAGTGCTTCCTGCTAGACAGGATTCAAGCAGCCCCCACCCAGCCATGGCCACCATCCAGCACACCCAGTGCAGTGATTTGCATAGTTGATGCTGCAGACATCAGATATTGCTGATGAGAAACCACCAAGTCCACAGAACCAGTCCAAGATCCTGAGCACCTCAGAGCTCACATCTACCCCCCAGTGACTCCCAGCATGAGAGGCAGCATCCTGGCCACCCCCAGGCTCACTCAAGCTGTGTCTTCCTCTCACCCAGCCAAAAAAAGAGGAGGGGAGAGCATGCTACCCATCACAGATCCTGCCCTTGTAGAGAGGGTCAGGTTGTGCACCATTCCTGGGTGGGATTTGGGTAGCACTGATGTCAGTTTGGCAAGGAGACAGCACACAGCCACCCTCCAGCAGCATGAGAGCTACAATGATGTGCAAGAGAAGAGTATGAACCTTGCTTGTGAATGTGTGTGGGGAAAGCAGCTCCTCCTCCTTTTGGAGGGGCTCACCCTGCCAGGAGCATGAACCCCACAAGGCAGAGCAGAGGAAGATGTAGAACATCCTCCTAAACCAAGCTCCAGATCAAATTATTCCATCCCTACCTGACTCTGTTGACTGTTCTCCTTGGATTTAGTCAGAGGTCATAGAATCATGGAATTGTCAGGGTTGGAAGGGACCTCAAGGCTCAGCCAGTTCCAACCCCCCTGCCATGGTGGGGGGCACACCTCACACTACAGCAGGTTGCTCACAGCCACCTCCAGCCTGGCTGCAAAAACCTCCAGGGATGAGGCTTCCACCACTTCCCTGGGCAACCTGTGCCAGTGTCTCACCACCCTCATGGTGTAAAAACAATCTCCAGTAACTTCAGCCACCCTGTAAGCTGAACCAAACCCCAACCTAATTCTGCTGCTTCATCTTTGCAGCTCCTCAGATGAATCACATCAGCTCCCAGTGGTGGTACCAGCTCTTGTTTTACTGGTTCTCGTCACTGTCACTTTCCTCATCCTAACCAAAATAAAGCTGCAGAAGGAGAGAGGTAAGTTGGCCAGGCAACACCTCCTGGGTTGTGGTTCTGTTTTGCAACAGCTTTGCTTGTCCCTTCCAAGAGCTGCATGCAGCCTGGCCCCTGAAGATCTCCATCTCTGGGGACAAGAAACCATTCTGCAATATCTTTCCTTGTTATTTCCAAGAGCTGCAGCCTGACTCCTGAAGATCTCCACCTCTGGGGACAAGCAACCATTCTGCAAGACCTTTCCTTGTCATTTCCAAGAGCTGCAGCCTGACTCCTGAAGATCTCCACCTCTGGGGACAAGCAACCATTCTGCAAGACCTTTCCTTGTCATTTCCAAGAGCTGCAGCCTGACTCCTGAAGATCTCCACCTCTGGGGACACAGAACCATTCTGCAAGACCTTTCCTTGTCATTTCCAAGAGCTGCAGCCTGAGCCCTGAAGATCTCCATTTCTGAGGATATGCAACCCTTCTGCAAGACCTGGAGGTTTTTAAGGCCAGGCTGGCCGTGGCTCTGAGCAACCTGCTCTAGTGTGAGGTGTCCCTGCCCACAGCAGGAGGGGTTGGGACTGGATGATCCTTGAGGTCCCTTCCAACCCTAACAATTCTGATTCTACCTTTCCTTGTCAGCTCCAAGAGCTGCAGCCTGAGCCCTGAAGATGTCCATCCCTGAGGACAAGCAACCATCCTGCAACCAGAGCAGCCTGAAAGTGCAACTGCACTTGGATGGAAGCCATGTCCTGGAGAAGGTGCTTTGGTTTTTACTGCCTTCAGTCTATTAAAGTCACCAAGTTCTCAAGCACTATTTTTTTTTTTTCTTTTCTATCTCCCTCCACCTCATCCTCAGAACCATCCACACCTTCAAAGTCTAATCATTTCAGCCCAGACCCAAGCCACAGTAGCTTTGATTTGTGTAGCAATCAAAGGCAATATAGATTAGATGCCCTGCTGCAAAGGAGGCTTTGGTCTGAGGAAATAAAGAAAAAATAAGCAAGCAGCAAAGCAAGCTCAAGGTTGGTTGTTTCCTGGATGGTGCCAAAGTGCTTTGGAACCTGTGACTTGGCAGGAGGATGCTTCCTCCTCTGTTAAGGTAAGTAAATATATAGGACAACAGATTGCTCTTACCAGAAACCTTAAAGGTGAACACAGTGGTCTGGGTGAGGAAACTCTTCAGCCACCCTGCACTGGTCTTCCTCAGGATGCACAAGCAGTTGCAGAACCCCATAGCTGGTTTCTGCCAGGGCTTCCTCTGCCCACAGCCATGCCACCTTCCCCCTGCACACCCCTGGTGAGCCCAGGCTTCTCAGAGCACATCTCCATGTACACTGCAGGGTTGAGACAGGGCAAGAGGGAAGCCAACGTGCTGGCATCCAAAGGAGAGGTGCTTGGGAGAGTGGGAGATGTAGGAAAGCCAACACACCTGTGCCTGCTGTGGCTGAGCAGGAGCAGCTCCATGTCCAAGAGCAAAAAGTCATGCCAAGAGCAGCAGCACTGGTGGCAAGGACTCAGCTTCCAAAGGGATCAGATTTTGTTCCCTTCTGGGATAGATGGAGGCTGCTGTCTCAGTTCATGCTTCCCAGCAGATTCATAGAAAGGGTTGGGTTGGAAGGAACCTCAAAGATCATCCAGTTCCAAGCCCCTGCCATGGGCAGGGACACCTCCCACCAGCCCAGGTTGCTCAAGGCCTCATCCAACCCTGTGCAAACACAGCAACCCAAAAACCTCCTTCCTGACCTCCTTCCTGACCTCAGAAGCTGCACATCCCTGGACAGACAGGAACTCAACACACTTAGCTGGAGGCTAAGGGCTTCCAGGGCTGGCTTTTAGATCTGATAAATGTGCTACACATCCCAACTCCAGCTCAGAATCTCCACTCTCAGCCAGAGCAGGAACATCAGGAGCTGTTTCATCAATTCACAGAATGGTTTAGGTTGGAAGGAACCTTAAGGATCATCCAATTCCAACATCCTGCCCATGGACAGGGACAACTCCCACCAGCCCAGGTTGCTCAAGACCTCATCCAGCCTGGCCTTGAACATCTGGGGAGGGGGAAAAGCTTTGTCTGACTCCCTCATTAGGAGAAATTACTGCTTTTTGCACCATTGCTAGAGGCTAAAGCAAGGTAATGATCCATCCTAGACACTACAAACACTTCCATCTTCATTATTTTGACTTTCTCACACAGCTCCATTTCTGTCAACCCCACACTTCCCAGGCAATTTGTATTTGGACCCCTGACCTGTCTAGAGGAGGAGAGCAAAGAAATGAGGTAGAAGATGGCAGCAAAGCTCCTCTGGATCCTTTTTCATTTTCAAGAGCTTCCAATCTTCTTGGTCTGCACAGGCAAGACCAACCCTTGCTCACCAGGAGCCCTCTTCTTCCCAAGAGGCTGAGAGGAGGTAGAGGCACTGGAGAAAGCAGAGAAGGGAGACAGACCTGCTCTACTGGGATGGCCAACCAGGATCATATTAGCTTTAGAATAAAAAATAAATAAAGGCAAAGTGCAGTAGCATAGAACCCACCTGGTTCTGCCCAGCTTTGCCCTACAAAGCTGTCCCACTCTTGGCTGTGGGGGAAGAGGTGTCATGAGAGCAGAAGCCAGGTCAGTCCTTGCAGCAAGGAGCCTGGGATGGTGGGAAACATGGTCCCAACTCAAGGGTGATGTTGCAAAGCCAGCAAAGAGGAGGGAGCTGACTGGACCCTTGGAAGGTTCCCCAATGTCTTTGGCATCTTCAAACCAAGCTACCCCAGCTGCCTTGGGAGGTCTGTGGGTGCTGTCCAAGCAGAAAGCTGTCTCAGAGAGACTCTGCTACCAACAGAGCAGAAGACCACCCATGGATCTGACCTGAGAGAGGTGCCCTGGACCGTGCCAGGCTGCCCACCCTCGGGGTTGGTGTTGTGCAATGTGTAACCAGGAGGTAAATAACAGCGAGCAGCCTCCGAGTGCCAGCAGAGCTGGGCTGGGCATTGGCTGCCCAGCTCTCACGTGGGCTGTGCTCACCTGCCAGAGCTTTTGGATGCTATTCCTTTAAGGCACAACAGGTGGAAATACAGGGCTATAGGTACCAGGAGTATTTAAAACAGCCTGGCACTGCCAGAGCCCTTGTCCAGCTGTGGCAGGGAGGCAGGACACCCACGGCAGGTCCTGGGGTTGGCCACCACGACACCAAACACAGGTCAGGCTCCAGGAGAAAGCAAGAAGGCCAAAAGAGTCTGGAGAAGTAACGTGGGGGTGTAAGTAAAGCTTCTTCCCTGTCTTTCTGAACTGCAAAACCTTCTGTGCTACTGCTGGGAGATGGGGAAGGAGAAGAACACAAATGCTGAGACACTGCTAAGGGGAGCAGCAGGATGTGGCTGCGCAGGTCTGGCTGGTGGGGGAGGCTGATTTCTTCTGAAAGAAGGTGCAGAAGCCTAGGATCAGGTTTATGAGGTTTATGTTTTCTTCTCTGCTGTAGATTTTTATATCTCTCCTTTACAGGGGAAAAAAAAAAAAAAAGGAAAAAAACCAGAAAAAAAAAAAAGGTTAATGATCATAATATTTGCATCTGGGTTTAAGGGAGAAAATAACTACTCTTAGTAAAGATTGGTCATCTCAAGTCAGGGCAACTCAACCTGTGGTCACTGCAATCTTGAATCACAGCATGGAGATAATTGTTGGGATGCAGAGTTTGGAATGCAAGAGGAGAATTGGTGCAGGGATGTCCCTGAAGGAGCTCTGAGGAATCACCACGTTGGTACATTCAGAAGGGAGAGAAAGAGATACTGAAGCAGAAGTGCAGGGGAGGTGCCTGGGGTCCTACAAGTGGAGTGAGAGAGCTGCCAGGTTCCTTTCACACCAGACCAACAGTGAAGGGGAGGCTTGCCCAGAAATGTGGTGGAGTCTCCATCTCTGGAGACATTCAGAACCCACCTAGATGCATTCCTGTGTGACCTTCTCTGGATGACCTTGCCTTGGCAAGGGGGTTGGACTGGATGATCTCCAAAGGTCCCTTCCAACCTCTACCATTCTGTGATCCTCCACACCTGAATTCTCACCCTGCAAATGTGATTTAGCAGCAGCCTTGGTTGGCTAATGGTTGGACTCAATGGATTTAGGATTCATAGAATGGTTTGGGTTGGAAGGGACCTTGAAGATCAACCAGTTCCAACTCCCCTGCCACAGGCAGGGACACCTCCCTCCAGCCCTGGTTGCTCAGCCTGGCCTTGAACACCTCCAGGCAGGAGGCATCCACAACCTCCCTGGGCAACCTGTTCCAGTGTCTCCCCACCCTCACTCTAAAGACTTTCTCCCTAATCTCCAGTCTCAAGCTGCAATCCATCCCCCCTCATCCTATCACTATCTTCAAGATCTTTTCCAGCCTAAACAACTCTGTGGTGCCTCTGCAGGACTTTTAATACTTTCCATCTAAAGGAACCCAGAGATCCCACCTCTGAAAAACCACCATGCTGCTGTCAGTGATACCCACACTGATGCTATCTGCCCATGACAGGCTGTAGAGTGGTCTTGGATCATTGGAAGTTCCTGCTCCTTGCAGGATGGAGACCATTAAAGTAGAAGAACAGTTTAATGGCAGTGAAGTTGGTTTCACTTTCCAGCCCCAGACAGGAGAACCTAAAAGAAAGAAGCAAATGAGGCATGACACTGGGAGCTGAAAGGCAGCAAGCTGGTGCATGGGGCTGGCTGACAGCTTAAAAGAACAGAAAAATCAGGTCACAAGGCAGTTATGGGATAGCTGACAGCTTAAAGGAACAGAACATGACAGTAGCAGCACAATCTCAGCAGGGATTTCAGTCCCTGCCATCAGGGATCTCTGATTATTCTTTTTTCATTTGTCTTCCAGAATCCTAGAATGAGTTGGAAGGGACCTCCAAAGGTTATCCCAAAGGTTATCAATCCAACCCCTCTGCAGTAACAGGGACATCCTCCACTAGAGCAGGGTGCTCAGAGCTTTGTCCAGCCTCACCTTGAATATCTCCGAGGATGGAGCCTCAACTACCTCCCTGGGCAACCTGTTGCAGTGTTCCAGCACCCTCATGGAGCAGAATTTGTTGCTCACATCCAATCTAAATCTGCTCTGCTCTCATTTCAAACCATTGTCCCTCATCCTGTCCCTGCAGGCCTTTTGCAAAAAGTCCCTCTGCAACCTTCTGGTAGCCACCTTCAGGTACTGGAAGGCTGCTATGAGGTCTCCCCAGAGCCTTCTCATCTCCAGGCTGAACAATATCTATTGGGACAAGGTTTCACAGGTGCTTAGTGAAATGATCTTAGCTGGGAGGGTCACAAATGCTGCAGAAACTACTAAGAAATCAGCAGGTTTTAAGAAATTGAGAAGCTCCAATAAGATCTTCCCAGCAGTTTCTGCTCCCTGCAGACAAAAGCATCACCTCCTGTTTCATCTCTTGCCATATTGTAAAGGAGGCTTTGCTTTGGAACAGGAATCACAGAATTAGTCAGGGTTGGAAGGTTTTCTCAGGAAAGGTTTTCTTTCTGCATCTTTAGGTCAGCTGATTTGCTCATTGCTAATTTCAGGAAAATGAAGTGGTTTGGTGGCTTTTCCCCATCCCACTACAGTACACAAACCTCCCAGTGAGACCATGATCATGATGGGTAGGGTCAAGATGTAGACAGCCCCAGTCCTGTGGACAAAGTTCACTGTTGTGACCTTCTCCTAGACAAAGAAGTCTTCAGCACTTCCATGAATCACAAATCATTGTGGATGCTCCCTCCCTGGAGGTGTTCAAAGCCAGCTTGGAGGAGGCCTTGAGCAACCTGGGCTGGTGGGAGGTGTCCCTGCCCACGGCAGAGGGTTGGAACTGGATGGTTTTTAAGGTCCCTTCCAATCCAAACCACTCTGTGAATCTCAATCATAAAGCAAATGCTGGCTGCTCAGCCTGACCTTACAGCACTTCCCATCTCTAGAGCTTCCTTAGGGGGTTCAAGAGGTTTTGCTTTGAAAGGATTTGAGGAGGGGGGAGGGAAAAAAAAAAAACACCAACCCACGCTGCCTCATTGTCCATGTTGTTATTTCTCAGATATTTGACTAACAGGAAATAACCTACAGGACAAAAGGGCTCCTGAGCTGGAGTTACAAATGTGGCAGCTAAATCTTTGTGCTGCTTTGATCCCCCTAGCATGGCCTTGGCACTGCTCATTGTTAAGAGGACTGGTTAATAGCTAATGGATTGGATTGGGCTGATCCCTGGCAAGCAGCAGGAGGAGTGTAGACAGCTTCTCCAGGGATCAACTTCTGCAGCTGAGTCAGCAGAATTTGGGACCTGAACTCTGGCACCTCAGACCCAGCAAAAGCAGCTGCTTGCTCAGGTTTGCACAACTCAAAGGGACGGATCCTGCTCTCCTCCAAATCATTATAAATGTGAAGAACATAGAATTGTGGAATGGGTTGGGTTGGAAGGAACCTTCAGAATCACCCAGTTCCAACCACTGCCATGGGCAGGGACACCTCCCTCTAGCCCAGGTTGCTCAAAGCCTCATCATCTAGCCTCCCTCCAGGGAGGGGGCACCCACAGCCTCCCTGGGCAACCTGTCCCAGTGTCTCCCTACCCTCACTGGAAAGAATTTCTCCCTAATCTCCAGTCTAAATCTGCCCTCCTCAAGCTTCAATTCATCCCCTCTCATCCTAACACTACAAGCCCTTGTAAAAAAGGTTCTCCACAGACCCCCAACACCTTTCACAACTGCCCTTGGAGGGGTTTCAGCTTCCCACATCCATGGTCACAAACATGGCAACTCAAGGTGAGCAGGGAAACAGGGGGCCAGGAGGAAATTAATGCCCTGGTAGTGCCTATATCACAGAAGGCACCAGGTTGGGAAGGACCTCAGATCATCCATTTGAAGGCAAATTACAACTAAACATTTGGATTTGTTAGTATTCACCTTGCTAATGATCAGCCCACCCTGGGCTGGTTTTGTGTGATATAACTCTTTGGAATCCCAGTTGCTTTGTACACACAACCCAGCAGCAACAGCAAACAGCCAGAGAGCACCCAGCTGCCAAGCCTGCCACAACCTCCCTGCTAGGACAATGCCATTGCCCTGATCTTGGTGGCATTGGTGTCCAGAGCCTGGGTCATGAGTGGACAGGTCATGAACCAACATGCCACCTCCCACCTCCCCAGTCCAGCTGCAGTACTGCTCTTGTGCTCTAAGTCCTCCAAAAGCTGTTGTGCTGGGAGAGGGAAGGGAGGGAAGCTGACAGCTTGGCTAATACAAAATCAAAGTCCATACAGAGGAACAAGTTCTGCCTAAAAGAACCCAAACAAACAAAGGAGCACAGCTCCAGCCAACACCTGGGCATCATCCAGAGGACCACTTTTGCAACAGGGACTTTGCAAACACCACCCACACGTGGTTGTGCAGATGAAAGGTCTCCCCATGGCTGCTGCTCAGCTAGAGGAGGGGAGAACAGCACAAGGATGCAACCTCTGTCCCCCTTCACCTGTCAAAACTAACCCCAAAAAAGACCCTAGCAAGCCACAACAACTTCCTACTGGGGATACCTGAGTTCTCCTCCCTGCTTTCCACCTGCCCCAGTCCATTGCTCTGCCTTGCAGACAGTTTCTCACTAGGTTTTTAGCGCATCAGGTTTAGGACAGCAGCTTGCATGGACGCAGCAGGCACCACCTCCAGGCACACAGCAGGGTAAGAGCACTGCAGACCAGCAGCACATTTCCTTCCCAGCTGCTCTGGAGGCAGCACAAGTGGCATTTCCTACTGGTTTCAAACCTCTTGACTCTTCCATAGTCCCCTGCAAACCTCTGCTGCCCCTCCACCTGCAGAGCTATGAACACAAACCACATCCACAGCCACTTACTTGCACTCCCTTTCAGCTCAGCAGCTTTTCTCTTCCCTGGAGCTCCAAGGTTTAGACCTTGTGCTCTGCCTAGAGACAGCAAATCCAGCAGCTAATATCCTTTGAATGCAAGAAGGAACATCAAGGACACTTTACTGAAGTTCTCCTCCAGCATCTCTTGCTCATTGCATTGACCAACAAAGCTCATTTGAACTATTTCTGTGGGTGGGGAAGTGTCACTGTCTGGATGCAACAGGGTGCCAGGAGCAGAGAGGGGATTTCCAGCCATCCAGCTGACTGGATCAGCATGGAAACACAGCACAGATTTTTATGTAACTGGTGGCTGTGCTTGCTCAGACTTGCTCTGCACAGGAGTTGTCTCCATTCCTTGAGTGGGGGAAGGTTTTGACACCATCTGAGAGGTATCTGGCCTCAAGCTGACCCAGGAAAGGTTTAGGTTGAATATTAGAAGAAACTTCTTCACTGAAAGGGTTCTCCAAGACTGGAACAGGCTGCCCAGGGAGGTGGTTGAAGCTCCATCCCTGGAGGTGTTTAAAAGCCACATGAACATGATTTAGCATCAGAGTTAGAGACTGGTTGGACTTGATGATCTTGAAGGTCTTTTCCAACCAAAATGGTTCTGTGATTCTATAAGAGGACTAAAGGCAACTCAGAGTGGCAGATGTTGGTCATGCAAGCACACAGGAACCATTGTCCTTGTGTGGGCACAAGTGTCCTCAGACACAGAGATGCAAAAATCCTTCCCTGCACGGGAAGACCCTGATGCCACCACTCTCACACAGCTCTCTGGACACAGCTCTATCTTTGTTCCAGTAGAGAGGTCTGGGAAGCTCTCCCCAACCTGACAAAATGATGATGTCTATCCCTCAAGCACCCAAGTGCTTTGGAAAGGAACCAGACTAAGAGATGACTCTAATTTTGCCAAGAAAGGGAAAGCTGAGCTGGGATCCTGCTTGCTCTGCAGAGCCATGGATGGAGGCTATCGAGATGACCCTCAGGCAGAGGACCTGCTGTGAGCAAGGGGCAAACCTCAAGGCCCTTTTTGTGCCCTGTTGTTTGCTCTCTGCTGAATGTGTGATGTTTGTCTTGCTGGCTCCTTCTGGGATATGTATGAAAGAGCATTTTTCATGCTCAGTGAGTTAATGATTAGCCCTGGACAAGTGGTCAGTGAGCAATCAAGAAAGCACATTAGAAGGAAGAAAGCACAACAGAGCCTCTTTCATCCCCACACGGAAATAAAATCCTTGTTTTCTTTGACTGGGAATTACCCATCATAAAATTGTCACTTGACAGCCTGAAATAAGTCCCCTCTCTGAAGGCATTCCTTGGCATCTAGCAGCTCTAGAACTTAGAATAGCAGGTAGGTCAAGAGCCATGCTCAGGAAATGCACATTCCCACCACCACCAACCCTTGCAGTGGCCAACAACATGCTCCAGTCAGGCCAAGGGAAAGAGCCCAGTGGCTCGAGGAGGGAAAAGAGCCCAGTGGCTCGAGGAGGGAAAAGAGCCCAGTGGCTCGAGGAGGGAAAAGAGCCCAGTGGCTCGAGGAGGGAAAAGAGCCCGGTGGCTCGAGGAGGGAAAAGAGCCCAGTGGCTAAAGAGCTTTGGCTTCTTGCAAGCCATCACTTCAGAAAGTCAGAAATATTAATCCTGAAGACTATGGACACATTACAAGAGAGTCACAGTTTGGTTTGGCAGTCTCCAACAAGGAAGAAATGTTCACAATGAGGGTGGTCAGACACTGGAACAGGTTTGTCCAGAGAAGTCATAGATGCCCCAGCAGTGGAAATATTCGAGGTCAGGTTGAGTGAGACTTTGAGCAACGTGGCTTAGTGAAAGATATCATTGTCCATGCTGAGGCGGGTGGACTAGATGAGCTTCAAACATCCTTTCCAAACCATTCTGCCAGAGCAGGTTTTCCTAAGAATTGTTTTTGGCAGCACAGTGAACAAACCTTCCTGGCACTGCATGGAAGATCCTTTCCAACCAAAACAATTCTATGAACAACATTGAAAGGGAATCTGATTCAAGTTATAGAACCCTCAGCTGCAGCATCATCTCCTGGCAAGGGTCAAGTGAGAAGCTGAGCTCTTGGTTGCCACCTAACTTTCATACTTACCAGGGTGCAGAGGCTTTTGGACCATTTCAGTCTTGTGAGAAGCTGTTCTGATTCCAGATCCATCTCTGATCTTGAACCAAGGTTCTTCTGGTTTGTCCCAAACTGCTTTTTATGCTGCTCACACCACACTGTTTCCTGCCCAAGGGATACTCTGCTCTGATGGACACAGTGGTGGCTTGCAGGCATTGCATTAGCTGAGTTTGTCAGAAGAACAACTCCTCTCCTTTCATGGAGGGGAAGATTGGGATGAGACCCATGAGCAGTCATGCTGCCAGGGCAAGAGCAAGCAGAGCCAGCAGCTCCTTCTTGCCCATTCAATCCTTGGCAGAAGTGATGAAGTCCTGCATTTGCCTCCAGCTCAAGAAGCCATAGCCCTCCTTTCCTCCAGGCATGAAGATTATTAGATGAGCTGCTCAGGTGACCATTTTGCAAGTGATTATTCACCAACTTCTGTGCCTTTTCCAGGGAATGCAGGAAAAATGACCTTCCTGGTGCTCATCTTCCTGCTCACCCTCCTGCCAGCCCAGTCTGCAAGCAGCAAATACCTCCCCAAGTCAGCAAGTAAGTGGAACCTCCCTGGGGCCCAGCTCTTGCTTTTTAGCCTGGTTTAGCTGTTTTAGACTTGCTTGTTTAGCCTGGAGGAGGCTCAGGGAGACCTTAATGCCACCTACAACTACCTGAGGGGAGGTTGTAGCCAGGTGGGGGTTGGTCTCTTCTCTCAGGCAACCAGCAACAGAACAAGAGGACACAGTCTCAAGCTGTGTAGGGGAAAGTTTAGGCTTGATCTTAGAAAGAAGTTCTTCACAGAAGGAGAGATTGGCCATTGGGATGGGCTGCCCAGGGAGGTGGTGGGGTCCACATCCCTGGAGGTGTTATGGTCTAGAGGATTAGTTAGTGTTGGGTGATCGATTGGACTTGATGATCTTGGAGGTCTCTTCCAACCTGGTTGATTCTGAGATTCTTGTGGGTAGCCCAAGACCAGCGGGGGAAGCAGGGTTCAGGGAGTGTCTCTACCTCATCAGTGCCCACCAGTGCCCCAGGACCTTGCAGACCACATCACGCTGCAGAGCCCTGGGTCCGTGACTGCCGCGGTGCACTCGACCTGCTCCGCAGAGCCATCAGGTTGTGCAGCACTTCTGACACTCACAGCCACTGTGTTTTCCTCTTGCAGTCTCCAGCCCTGTGTTTGGACCATGGCAGGTCTATGGTCTGCTCAATGGCTCAGTCACCATCACCTGCTTCTACCCTCCCACCAGTGTCAACAGGCACGACAGGAAGTACTGGTGCAGGGCATCGGCCACGAGCTGCAGGACCATCATCTCCACCAGCGGCTACGTCGCTGCAGGCTACGAAGGCAGAGCCTCCCTCATCGACTACCCAGAGTCCAAGCACTTCCAGATCACCATCTCCGGGCTCACAAAGGCAGATGAAGGCAACTACCAGTGTGGTGTTGGCATCAATGACCGAGGGCTGTCCCACAAAGTCAGCCTGGTGGTTTCTGAAGGTAATTGCAACTCTTAAGGGGAACCTTAAAGTCTCCTCTTCCTTCCCTTGTTGCCCCTCCTTTTGACAAGGCTGCACAGGGAGTCTGCCCAATGTCTGAGAGCTCAGGATGCTCCCGCTGAAATAATGCCAGATTTCCTTTCCCCCTGTGCTCTCATAGGATGAGTTTTTGAACCCAAAACCTGGCATAAAAATCCAACTAAATGAACCTGATCTCACAAACATTGCTTAGACACTTCAGGCTTTCCTCAGCCACCAAAATGTAGGGAGCTGCAACCAGGACTGCCCATCACTCCCAGTGTAGCCTCCAACCCATGGCTGCAAGCCAAGCTATGGGAGAGTTTCATGTGAACAGGGTGTGCAGGACAAGGTCCAGGGTGCAGAGCATGGTGCAAACTCATTGCATAGCCCCTGGAAGAAGGCTCTGGGACAAACTCTGCTCTAGAGTGGGCAGTGACACAGCGCAGAGACCTCAGTCCTCAAATGAGTGACAAGCACAGGACAGAGCTAGGGAGACCATGGAGTACAGTCATAGAAGGCTGAATCATTAAGATAGAGTCATTAAGGCTGAAAAGAGCTCTAAGGTCATCCAGTACCTGAGGACAGAAAAATCCAGAGAGTGATGCTTGAAGGAGCAGCTGGTGGGGTGGGCAGAGAAGATGGAGATGTTGGTGGAAGGAGAATATAGAGTCAGAGAATCATGGAATTGTTTGGGTTGGAAAAGACCTCAAAGATCATTGAGTCCAACCATCAGCCTAAGACCACCCTGGCCCCAAGTGCCATGTCCTCAAGTTTCTTGAACCCCTCCAGGGATGGTGACTCCACCACCTCTCTGGGCAGCCTGTTCCAATCCCTGACCACTCTTGGAGTGAAGAAATTGTTCCTAATCTCCTACCTAAACCTCCCCTGGTGCAACCTGAGGCCATTTCCTCTTATCCCATACAATTTAGCAAAGCAGAGAGGAACTCTGCTGGAGAAAAGCCTCCAGGGTGTTGCACACCATTGTGGACAGAGCAGGCAGAAGCCTCTGATGGCTCTCTCTATGCACAGGTCCACATGTACCTGAGGGTGCTGAGCTCTTCTACGTGGAGCTGCACAGCACTCTGACCATGGCCTGCAGCTTTGGGGAGGAGTCTGCAGGCGAGAGGAAGTACTTGTGCAAGCTGAACAGAAGTGGCTGCCACACCATCATTGATACCTATGGGGACATCGATGAGGACTACAAGGGGAGGGCTCTGCTGAGCAGTAAGGACACTGAAGGCTCCTTCAGCATCACAATAACTCACATGGACTGGCAGGACTCTGGCTTCTACCTGTGTGGGTTTGGTGTCCACGGGACAAGTGGAGAAACAAAGGAGCTGGACGTGCACGTCTATGAGAGTGAGTAAGCTCCTCCCAGGGAGCTCTGCCCTTCCCAGAATCACAGAGCTGCCTAGATTGGAAAAGACCTCAAAGATCACTGAGTCCAGTCTTTGACCCAACACTTGACCAAACCATATTCCCAAGCACAATGTCTACACAGCTCCTAAGTACCTCCAGGGATGGGGACTCCACCACAACCCTAGGCAGCCTGTCCCAATTCCTCACCATTCTTCCAGTGCAGACTTTGTTTCTAATACCCAACCTGAACCCCCCCCTCCCCCACTCCTGTCACTCATTGCATGTAAGAACAGATTAGCACCCACCTCACTCCAACCTACTTTCAGGGAGTTGTAGAGAGTGAATTTGGGGGGGGGGGGGGGGGGGGGAAAGCCCTAAGGGATGCTTTAGGGTCACTTCCTAGCAACAGAATTCCACCACTGAGCAATGGAGCACTGGGACAGGCAGTCCAGAGAGGATGCAGAGTCTCATTTCTCTGGAGACATTCAAAACCCACCTGGATATAATCCTGTGCTGCCTGACCTAGAGGTACCTCCATTAGCAGAAGGGTTGGGCTAGATGATCACCAGAGGTCCCTTCCACCTCCCACCATCCTGTGATCTGCACCCCTTAGCTTCACCTTGCTTGGCTCAATCCAGAGTCTGTCCTCTTGGGAGAGCACCCCAGGGCCATGCACAGCTGCTCATTTCGCTTTTGCCTCCAGGGAACGACGTTCCTCAGGGCAAGCCCACAATCATTGCTGTCAAAGGGAGTTCAGCCACTTTTGAGTGCCACTATGCCCCCACCAGAAGCTCCTCTCTCAAGTATTGGTGCAAGTGGAAGCAGAATGGCTGCAGCCGCATCATCGACAGCTCCGGGTTTGTGGCACCCCTGTACGAAGGGAGAGTGGCCCTGTACAACAACCCAGTCAACAAAACATTCACCATCATCCTCAACCAGCTGAAGGACAGTGACAAAGGCTACTACTGGTGCATGACAGAAGATGAGAAGGAGCAGCAATCCTCAACCGAGCTGAAGGTCATAGACGGTAGGAGCTCACGTGTTGGCAGTGCTCTGCCTGCTCAGTAGGTACAAAACAACCTCCTCGGCAGCCCAAGGGAGCAGATCTGCTATTTGGGGAAGAGACGTGATCATTGTGATCACCCCACCACCACCCACCATCCCCCCAGGAGCTTTCAAATGGAGGCACAAGGTTTTGGTTTTATGGGGAAGCCTTCACAAAAGCTTCCCACACAAGGAGTTCTTAAGCCTGGCTAAAGACTCGCCCCCAGCTTCCAGCCAGAGATGAATATAGAATCATAGAATTGTTCTGCTTGGAAAAGTCCTCTCAGATCAGCAAATCCAACCCCACCATGGCCACTGAACCAGGTCCCCATGTGCCATGGCCACATGTTTCCTGAACACCTCCAGGGATGGGGCACCCACAATCCCTGGGCAGCCTCCACCCTTCACTATTGAGAATTTCTTTCTAACCTCCAGTCTAAATTCACCTCCTCAAGCTTCAGTCCAGTCCCTCTCATCCTGTCACCACAAGCCCTTCTAAACCATTCCTGCCCAGCTCTCCTGTAGCCCCTTCAGGTACTGGAAGGCTCCTCTAAGGTGTCCCCACAACCTTCTCTTCCCCAGTCTGAGCAGCCCCAGCTCTGCCAGCCTCTGCCCACACAGGAGCTGCTCCAACCCTCTGATCATCTTCATGGCCCTGCTCAGCCTTGACCTTCTGTTTGCCCTTGCAGGAGAACCTGGGCTGCAGGGACAGGAGGATGTGGAGGCACAAGTGGGTTCCCAGGTGGATTTAACTTGCTCTTACCCATGCAAATACTACTCCTACCAGAAGTACTGGTGCAGGTGGAACAGCACCAGCTGCATCCCCATGCCTGCTTCTGACCAAAGGCATCCTGGGCCAGATGTGAGCTGTGACCGTGACAACAGGACAGTCACCCTCAGCTTCGACTCGGTGACCAAGGCAGACCAGGGCTGGTACTGGTGTGGAGTGACACGAAACGGCCGCCTGGGGGAAACCATGGCCGTGTACCTCTCTGTGACCGAAGGTGAGCTGCAGGGCAGCTGCACACGGAGAGTTTTCTGCTCCTCAAGGCTGCGAATCTTGCTGCCGGCTGCTGAGAGCAAAGCCCTCTCCGTTGCCGCTAGGTTGCAGCACCTCGAAGGAGAAGAGCTCTCAGCATCCCAGGCCGGGTGCTGAGGTCACCCTGGTTGCACCTAGCCTGCAGAACCCGACAGCTGTTTTGGTTGGGAAAGCTCTCTAAGATCAGCAAGTCCACCTGACACCACCGTGCCCACCCAACTCGTGTCCCCCAAGTGCCACATCCACACATTCCTTGACCACCTCCAGGGATGACATCCAGCCACAAACACCCCCACAAGAACCCCCCACAAACACCCAACTGCTTTGTGTGCCACCATCTCCACGCTGCTGCTCCCACAACTAACCAACCTCTCTTCTCCTCTGGGAGACACAGGGCAGAGTGATGACCACAACCTGGAGATTCAGAACCTCGATGCCCCCAGTGGTGCTGAGCCTGGTGTCAAGCCCCAAGGAAGAGCCTTCAGTGACGCTGGGGTGCAAGGTGCAGCTGGCCCAGAAAGGTTTGTTCCCTCCAAGCCTCTGTCCTGTCTCATTTTCCTGAGGCTGATGTTAGTCCCTTGTTAGCTCTCTGTTTGCACACTGCCTGTGGGGCTTAGCAGCAAAAAGAATCACAGAAACTTTCAGGTTGGAAAAGACCTTCAGGACCACCAAGTCCAACCCAGAACCCTGCTCTCCAAGGTTCACTCCTAAGCCATATCCCCAAGCATCACATCCAAACCATCTTTGAATACGTTCAGAGTTGGTAACTCCACCACCTCCCTGGGAAACAAGAGAGATTCTTGTCCCTAAAGAACTTGTCTTAAAAACATCAGAGAAGGAAAATATTACAGCAAAAGGCCAAGATGGTTGGAAATTTCTCTAGCTCAAGGCAAAAACCACTCCCAGAAGGGAATGATTAGAATCACAGAAGAGATTCCAGGTGCAGAAAAAAACTACCTGAAAAACAACTCTGTCAAGAGCAGAGGGCTTCCCTTCACACATTTCTAACCAAGCTGCTGATGAAGCTATTCAGGCACAGCCTCTCTCCTACATTTTTCTGCGGCTTTTGTTTTTTTCCCCTGTTTTCTGAGGCCCAGTTCATTCCCTGAAGTGCAGCACACTCCTCCTGTTTACCCTCCTCTCCAGGTGTAGGCTGCTGGACTTTCACATGCATCATTCAGTCTTGAGTAATTAAACCCCAAATGTAGCTCACAGCTGAGTGACATCTTCCCCTCCATTCCAGCCCTGCCCAAAGCCAAGGCCCCAACACTCTTGTGTTGAGCCTGAGCCTTACTGGTGCTGTGCTCCTGGTCCTGGTGACAGCTTTCGCCGTGTTCAAATACAGGCAGCTGAAGAGATCTGGTGAGTTCCCTTCCCAGTCCCCCAGGAGATGTCAGCAACTAAGCCTAGTTGAGAGGTGTCCCTGCCCATGACAAGGAGGTTGGAGTAGATGATCTCTAAGGTCCCTTCCAACCTAAGCCATTCTATGATTCTGTGAAGATGAATCATAGGATCATTAAGGTTGGAAAAGACCTTTAAGATCATCAAGTCCAACCATGACCCAACTACCACGACAACAGCTGAGGGTGATGCCACAGCCTCTGCTGCTCCCCTAGTACCCACCATGCAGTGGGCAAACAGGGCACCCTGCTTCTCCCATTGACCCCATCCATATGGCTCCAACACCCAGGGGAGAGGGTATCTGGGCTGAGACACAGACCACCCCTCTCCATGGGCTCAGGACACAGACCACCCCTCTCCATGGGCTCAGGACACAGACCACCCCTCTCCATGGGCTCAGGACACAGACCACCCCTCTCCATGGGCTCAGGACACAGACCACCCCTCTCCATGGGCTCAGGACACAGACCACCCCTCCATGGACATTACACAGAGGTGGTTAGATGCCAGTGAGCTTTCAGCAACTCCAAACAAGCCTGTGGAGCGTTTATCTTGTGTTATCTCATGTTTCCACATTTCTCCTCCCTCTTCCCAGACCTGGTGTCTGTTGGCAGCTACAGGACCAACATCAGCATGGCAGACTTTGAAAGTGTGAAGGGATATGCAGCAAGCAACGATGCCTGTGTGAAGGAGAACGAGGAGACCCAGATTGGAGGGGATGGTAGGTGGCTGCCTCATGGGCTGGGCAGAGGCTTGCACAAGTACCCTACAAAAGCCACAGCTTGCCCACCATGCCCTGATGCCTGCCCCTTTCTCCCTGCAGAGTTCATCACCACCAAGGTCACCCCAGAAAGCTCTGCTGAGACAAAGAAGGCAAAAAGGGTAAGGAGGCAGGAGAAAGCTCACCTGACCTGGGAGATGACACCACAGCTCTCCAGCTCCTGCCAAAGGAGCTGCCCTCTCCCAGGGGCCTGTTTTATACCCAGGTGCTCCCCATCCATGGGGCTTTATTTATGCCCAGGTGCTCCCCATCCAACAGGACACAGAGTCAGCCCCAGGTGTTGTCAGGAAGGTTGGGATTAGGTTGTTGCCATAAATATGAAACAGTGGGATAAGCACACCCCAGAAGCCAGGGCACATCCCACCTTCCATCCTGACCCCCACAGGGACACTGGTTCAGGGGGCAGAGGTGGGCAAGGAGGTCTCTGCCATTGCAAGGGTTGTGACTTGCTCCTGTGGACCTATCTTTTCATCTGTCTTTCCCCCACCCCTTGTTTTGGCTTGGGAAAGGCCTCTAAGATCTTCCAGTCCAACCATCAACCCAACACCACCCTGGCCACTAAATCACATCCCCAAGTGCCATGGCCACAGGTTCCTTGAGCCCTTCCAGGGATGCTGACTCCACCACCTCCCTGGGCAGCCAATGCTCTCACATCAGCCCCAGCACGACCTCCAGCATTGTCCCACTTGCCCAGTCTGTCCATACCATCCCAGGATGCTCACAGCCCACAAAACCCTGCCCTTTCCCCTCCACATGCTACTTTCCATCCCAGACCACCTAACAGTGTCCTTCTGTCCTTCCCCAGAGCTCCAGGGAGGATGCTGACCTTGCCTACTCCACCTTCCTCCTCACCTCTGGCACCATCACACAGGATGGCTCCAGGGGGGGCAGCAGTGCCCCAGAGGTGGCCTCTCCAACCCGGGAGGGTCAGATCTGAAAGCAAGGGACCAGGAGGTGACAACAGCTTGGATTGGGCTCTGCCTTGAGGATCAGAGCAAGCCCTCAGCAAGCAGCACTCTGTACTGCTACCACAATTTGCTATAGTTTGATCTTTTTGATTTTTTGTTGGCTTCTTTTTTGCTTCAGTTCAGCTTTAAGCAGTGATTTAGGGGGAACTGGCTGATGCCAAACAGGGAAATGGCAGGAGCTTAAGGGGCTAAAGCCACCCTCCAGCCCCTCCAGTGCCCTTCCAACAGAGAAAAAGGCCAGAAGGCACATTACAAAAAAAAAAAAAAAAAAAAAAAAAAAAAAAAAAAAAAAAAAAGTCATTTTCTTTTAAAGGTAGATGGAAAAGCTTCTAGAGCAGCCTCTTGCTTTTGATTCCTCTCAGCTTCCTCCTCCAGAGGATCATATCTGTGGGCTAGACATGGTCTGGAGGGGTTTTGTGCACAAGCAATAAAGATCATCCCTGGCTTCAGCAGAGCAAGGGACTTGCAGTCCATGGGAGGGGGCATGGGGAAGAGGGTACCCAAAGAGGGATCCTCAGGGTGCATTTGTGGGGGGAGGGGAGGGTGTTTCTCCTCCTTTCACTGCAGCAGTGGAACATTAGCTCTGGTTTTGCAAACAGCACAGGATGGGAGAAGAAACCTGCAAGTGATGGAGAGGAACAGGCAAGGTTTTGAGTGATGTTTCACATCAGCATTTCCATCAGCTGCAGGGATTGATCCCAGCATGGCATTAATTAGTCTGACAACTTATTAGCAACCCCCTGTAGGTGATGAAGCAACAGGCACCAGTGCTGGCTGGCACTGGGTCGTTTGCATAGCACAGACCAAATTCCCCAGAGCAGCTGAACCAACACCCTCCCCTTTCTGACCTGGAGATGGAACAACTGAGCCCAATCCCTCTGCCACAAGCCACCCTGCTGAGGGTGGCCTTGGCAAACCCACCCCGAGCTCAATAAACCTGAGCACACATCACCCTCATCACTTTCCCTGGCTGACTTCACGCTCATCCAGATGGAAACAAGGATGACTGTCATTAAATGTTGTCTCTTGGTCTTGTTTTGCAGAGTGGGTGACAAAAGAGGGAAGAACAATTTGTTGGTGCATGGATTTCCAAGCAGCAGCACGACTCTGCTCTCAGTCAGGGAGAGCTGGCTGCAGAAAGCTGAGTACCTTGCTGACAAAGTGATGCAGGAAGCAGCAGGGAGAAAGCAGAGAAGCAATTTTCCATCAGCACCAGGAAGGGGATGAGCTGGTGCCAGCCTGGCAAAGAAAGGGGCTCTGGACATGTCTGGCAGGACCAGAGCTGGGAGAGAAGGGGTATAAAGGGGTAATAAGAGGCAGAAAAGGGTAGGAAGAGGTAAAAAAGGGTAGGAAGGGGTAGGAAGAGGATAGAAAAGGGTAGGAAGGGGTAGAAAAGGGTAGGAAGGGGTAGAAAAGGGTAGAGAGGGGTAGAAAAGGGTAGAGAGGGGTAGAAAAGGGTAGAGAGGGGTAGAAAAGGGTAGAAAGGGGTAGGAAAGGGTATGAAGGGGTAGAAAAGGGTAGGAAAGGGGTAGAAAAGGGCAAGAAGGGGTAGAAAAGGGCAGGAAGGGGTAGAAAAGCGTAGAGAGGGGTAGAAAGGTGTAGGAAAGGGTAGGAAGGGGTAGAAAAGGGTAAGAAGGGGTAGCAAAGGATAAGAAGGGGTAGAAAAGGGTAGGAAGGGGTAGAAAAGGGTAAGAAGGGGTAGAAAAGGGTAGGAAGGGGTAGAAAAGGGTAAGAAGGGGTAGAAAAGGGTAAGAAGGGGTAGAAAAGGGTAAGAAGGGGTAGAAAAGGGTAGGAAGGGGTAGAAAAGGGTAGGAAGGGGTAGGAAGGGGTAGGAAAGGGTAGGAAGGGGTAGGAAAGGGTAAGAAAGGGTAGAAAAGGGTAAGAAGGGGTAGAAAAGGGTAAGAAGGGGTAGAAATGTAGAAAAGGGTAGAAAGGGGTGGAATGGGGTAGAAACTGCACAGAGAACCCCAAATTCCTGAGCCTGTGTTGGTTACATGCAGCTCTGACAGCAAACCATGAAATGCAGAGAGGATGAGGAGCATCCCCTTGGCAACAGGGTGGGAAGGGGCTTGGATATCAGGAAAGGTGTGGAGGGGCCAGGGCAGGTGTGTGCCTGCCCAGAGTTGCTGGAAGTGAATGAATGCTTCTGGTGCAATAGGAAAGGTGTGAGCCTGGGAAGTGTCCCTGGGGGTGAGCAGTCAGAAAGCTGCAGGAGAAAGCTAAGGTTTGGAAATTTCTGAGAGGAGAAAACCCCTCCTGCTCTCCCTTTGCAAATCCTCTTCCTCTCCAGCTGCCTGCTGGCGTCCTTCCCTCAGCTCAGCTCAGCTCAGCTCCACCCCGAAGCGCTCTGGGAGCAGCAGGAATCAGCCCAGGAGGGGTGCAGGGGCCGAGGAACAGGGGTGGGCTGAGCACCCTGCCAGCTGCCCTGCCGTGCAGGGGGTGGGGAGGTGGAAACGTGGTTTGACATGAAAACCATAAACCAGGCATGGGCTGAGGCAGGCAACCCTCCGACCAGGATCTGAAATCAATGACAGCTGGTGAACGAGATGAGATCAATGAAAGCTGACAGCCTGAGCTGAGGGGCAGTAAAACCTACACTGCTCTCTCAAGCTGTGCTCCACACACAGCATGGGCAATAGAAGGATCCACCAAGAAGCTCCAATTCCTTCTTTCCTGCAAGAGTGGTCAGGGATTGGCACAGGCTGCCCGGGGAGGTGGTGGAGTCTCCATCCCTGGAGGGGTTCAAGAAACCTGTGGCCGTGGCACCTGGGGACATGGTTTAGTGTCCATGGTGGGGTTGGGTTAATGGTTGGACTGGATGATTTCAGAGGTCTTTCCCAACCCAAACTATTCTGTGGTTCTGTCTGACTGCTCTGGTTTGTGCTGATCAGCAGCATTTAGTTGGGTCTTGACACCAGGAGTGCACAACTCCTCATGGCTGCATGAAGAGGTGACTTGGGGGCTCTTGGTTCATTTCCTAAGGTGCTTAGACCTCTGCCACTGTCAGATGTTCCAGCAATAAATACATGGATGCCTCGTGGGAAAACACAGTGGGAACAGGATTGAGAGCAGGGAGAATCAGTGGGTACCAATCCTGGGGGCTAAGAGAGCCCAGAGTGGGAGAATACAGAGCAGAGCTGTACATAATGAACAATAAAAATGGTCTCAGAGACAAGCTGGGACCTTGAGCAACCTGGGCTAGTGGGAGGTGTCCCTGCCCATGGCAGGGGGTTGAAATTAGATGAGCTTTAAGGTCCCCTTCCAACCCAAACCACTCTAGGACTCTATGACTTAGCATCACTTGGGTCTAAGGTTTGGTCTCCCTGGCACACCAGGAATGCTGCATCAGCCCAGGGATGGAGAGGTCACCAGGAGGGACAGCAGCTGCTGTGAAAGAGCAGGCTGGTGAGCTTGGCAAGTTTCACCAGCCAGAAGCACCTAAATTCTTCAGAATTTTGACACATGGAGTCAGCACAGTTTCCAGTGGGGTTTATTTACAGTAATTGCAGCAGATTTCCACCAGACTCACTACTGTCAGTAAATTAACCCAACACACACAAGAGCCTTTTCTCTCTTCAGCAACCACGTGTCTTGCACAGACATTTTCTTTTTCTTTCACTGATAAGGCAGAAAATATCATCTAGAAAGGAAAGACAGACCTCTAAGGTCTGACATGCATGCTGGGACCTCATCTTGGAAGCTTTTCCCACACCTTGCACCTCACTTCAGCCAGGACAATCAGCAGCAGCAGTAGTCTCATGAGGCTGAGGCCAGAGCGTGGAGCACTGCTCTGCAGCATGGGCTACACCAGAGTCATTCCACAGACACCCAGGGAGATACCAAACTGGGAGAACTGGCTGCCAGCCAGCCAAGCTGTGCTACCATTCAGTGAGACCTGGACAGGCTGGAGAGCTGAACCTCATCAAGTTCAACAGGGCAAGTGTAGGGTCCTGCACCTGGGGAGGAAGAACTCCCTGCACCAGTGACCTGCTGGACAGCAGCTCTGTGGAGAAGGACCTGGGAGTGCTGGGGGAGAAGTTCATCATGAGCCAGCAATGTGCCCTCATGGCCAAGGAGGCCAGTGGTGTTCTGGAGTGGATTAAGAGTCAGCCAACAGGTCAAGGGAGGTTCTCCTCCAACTCTGTTCTGCCCTGGAGAGGCCACATCTGGAATATTATGTCCAAATCAGGGCTCCCCAGTTCAAGAGAGACAGAGAACTGCTGGAGAGAGTCCAGTGGAGGCTGCAAACTTGCTGAAGGTCCTGGAGCATCTCTGTGAGGAGCAAAGGCTGAGAGCCCTGGGGCTGAGAGCCTGGAGAAGAGCAGCCCCAGAGGGGATCTGAGCAATGCTCAGCAAGAGCTGAAGGGAGGAGAACAAGAGGCTGGGGCTGGGCTCTCTTAGATGGTCTCTTGGAGAGCAACCTTTGGCAGAAGTCAGCAAAGCAAGTGCAGAATTGACCCAACTCCATATTCCCATCCTAAGGCAAGACTCACCAAGGTACCTGGCTAGCAAAACCCTCCATGCCCTGCAATCCATGAGAAACTGCCCTGAGACAGGACACCCTTGTCCTGCAGGCTCCCCACAGCCTCCTTAGCCCTGTCCAGCTGTGGCTCCTTAACGCCTTCTGCTCTCTTTCTCCACCCAGTCTAGCAGGATGTCCAACTCACCCAGGGATTTCATGGCTGCTGATGTGACATTCAGCTGAGAGGAGATGAAGAAACAAGTTGTCAGCAAAAGTTGTGAGCACAACCCCATGGAAAGGGGAGCTGGAGAGCTGTGTTAGTTCCTAGGCTTAATCCCTGACTTACCCCCTCGTAGTTCACAAGGATCTGCTTCAGTTTCCCTACGGATTCCTGGCCACACACACACTTATTCTGTTCATGCTAGAGAGGCAAGAGAGAATTCATTGGGAAGAGAAGGCTCCAAGGAGACCTTAGAGCAGCTTTCCAGTACCTGAAGGGGATACAGAAGAGCTGGGGAGGGACTTTTGTCAAGGGTTGGGAGTGACAGGAGGAGGGACAATGTCTTTGAGCTGGGAGAGGGCAGGTTGAGACTGGAGATGAGGAAGAAATTCATTCCAGTGAGGATGGAGAGACACTGGAACAGGTTGCCCAGGGAGGTTGTGGATGCTCCCTCCCTGGAGGTGTTCAAGGCCAGCTTGGATGAGGCCTTGAGCAACCTGGGGCTGGTGGGAGGTGTCCCTGCCCATGGCAGAGAGTTGGAACTCCCTCCTTAAGGTCCCTTCCAAGCCATTCTATGATTCTATGACCAGATACCACAAGTTGCCCAGAGAGGTGGTGGAGGACCCATCCCTGAAGACATCCAAGATGAGACTTGATGGGGCTGTGAGCAGCCTGATCTAGCTGGAGGTGTCCCTGCTGACTGCAGGGGGCTTGGAGAAGATGATCATCAAGCCCAACCATTGACCCAACACCACCATGGCCACTAAACCTTGGCCCCAGGTGCCATGGCCACAGGTTTCTTGAACCCCTCCAGGGATGGAGACTCTACCACCTCCCTGGGCAGCCTGTTCCAAGTCTTGACCACTCTTGCAGTCAAGAATTTTTTGCTAATATCCAATCTAGCAGAAGCAATTGAAGGGTAGCCATAGTCCAGACTTACACAGTGCTCGAGGTTCCTCCTGACACTGAGGAAGGAGTTGGCTATGCTGCTGATCTTGCGGTTGATGTAGGAATCCTCTGTCCTGCAGTGCTTGAAAACTTTGTCCACATAGAAGGTGAAGAGCTGGTGAGTGATGCAGCATCTCTCTGAAGACTTAAGGAGTACATTGCTTGTTTGAAAAGCTCTTCCAAAGTGCTTCAAAGCTGGAGCCACCAAGCCCTCCTAGGGTGGTCAGCTCCAGCTCTCCTTCAACGTCAAGCTTGATGGAACTCAGAGCAACCTGATCTAGTTGGAGATGTCCCTGCTTGCTGCAGGAGGGTTGGACTGGATGGCCTCTAGAGGTCCCTTTCAACACAGTGCATTCTATGAATCTCTGACTGGAGGAATCATCAGAGACTCACCAAATGGTAGGGTTGGGAAGGGACCTCTGGAGATCCTCTAGTCCAGGATGCTTGCTGGAGACGTGATGAGGACACCTACCTTAACCTTGTGGAGAGAATGGGGGTAGGACAAGATGCTGAGGGTCCTGATGGGGTCTCTGGCTTGCTGCACAGGAGAAGACAAGGATAAAGATGATGATGGACATGCTGGCTCCAGAGGAGCTTCAGGAGCAGCTTGTTCAGCTCCACAGGAGCCCAGAGCCATACTTACAATGTTGGCTTTAATTGCGTTGAAACCAGACCTGATCTCAGCCATGCTCATGGAAACTCTGCAGGGGCCAAAGTGGAAGATTTTATTCCCAGCTGTTGGCATCAAAATCAAGCAGCAAGTCATGGAGAGGAGGCAGAGGAACAAACAGGATCCCTTCATGCTGCCTCAGGGTGCAAACACAGCAAGGTGCCTGGGAGACCTGCTCAAGGGAGACAATACTGCCTTGGAATCTGTCCTGAATAACTCAGTTGTGATGCTTCTGAGATTAATCAGATTGGTTTAGTCAGCACTTGTAGATGTGCATTGAAACCTCCACTCTGAGCAGCATCTCTTCCCTATTTTTTTTTTTTCACTCCCCATGTGCCAAATATTTAGCAGAAGATAAATCAAACCCAACGAAAATCAAACCCAAACCCAAACTAAACCCAAACCAAATCAAACCCTGAGCCAAATCAAACCCAAACTAAAGCAGCCCCAAGCCAAATCAAACCCAACCCAAATTAAAGCCTGAACCAAACTAAACCCTGAACCAAATTAAACCCTGAACCAAATCAAACCCTGAACTAAGCCTAAAACACCCCAAACCAATCCCAGCACAAATTAAACCCAAACCAACCCCAAACCACATTAAATCCAAATCAATGCAACCCAAATTAAATCCAAACTAAATTACACCCAAATCAAATTAAATCCAGACTAAATTGCACCCAAACCAACCCAAACCAAGCTAAATCCAACCCATCTAAATTAAACCCAAACCAACCCCAAACTAAATTAAACACCAAACCAACCCCAAACAAACCGAACCCCAAATCAAACCAACCCCAAACCAAACCAACCCCAAACCAAATTAAACCCCAAACAAACTGAACCCCAAATCAAACCAACCCCAAACCAAGCCAACCCCAAACCAAATTAAACCCAAACCTACCCCAAATCAAATTAAACCCAACCGCAAACCAACCCCAAACCAAATTAAACTCCAAACCAACCCCAAACAAACTGAACCCCAAATCAAACCAACCCCAAACCAAGCCAACCCCAAACCAAATTAAACCCAAACCAACCCCGAATCAAATTAAACACAACCCCAAACCAAATTATCCCCAAACCAACCCCAACCAAATCAAACCCCAACCAACCCCAAATCAAATTAAACACAACCCCAAACCAACCCCAAACCAAATTATCCCCAAACCAACCCCAACCAAATCAAACCCCAACCAACCCCAAACTAAATTAAAACCCAACCAAATTAAACCCCAAACCAACCCCAACCAAACTGAACCCCAAACCAACCCCAAACTAAATTAAAACCCAACCAAATTAAACCCCAAACCAACCCCAACCAAACTGAACCCCAAACCAAACCCACCCCAAACCAAATTAAACCCAAACCAACCTAAACCAAATTGAACCCCAAACCAAACCAAATCAAGCCAAATATATGACAAAAGCTCCCAGAACAAGTGAAAAAGAAAGAAAAATACAAGAAAATGCCACTAAAAGATTGCATGGAAACAGAAAAAGTCCTCCTGAGAAATCTTCATCAGAAAAATAGAGATAAATTGAGTTTTTTGAAGCCCCCTGACCGAGAAGCAGCAGGAGAGGACCACAACTGAAAGCAGCAGATCCCAAAATTGGCTCTCCAGAGAAAATGCTTTCCCTTAGAACTATCCAGCTTCAAATGCAAGTGCTGAAAAGGAAAGTTCTTAATGAAAAAAATAATAATAAAAAAAAAGTCCCCTTGGAGACAAATGACAGCACTAGAGGGAAAGCCAAAAGCTGCCATCAGTGCTTTACCTGCTCCTCTGAGGTGGGCTCCCCTTGTCCTGCTGGTGTCTGACCTGCAGGGCTCTGAAGGATGCACTTTTATCCAGGTATTGGGAGGAAATAACTCTTGGATTAACTTTTGGGATTTTTCTTGCTTTCCCCAGCACCTATTTCCCTCTGTAATTGAATGAATTAATGAGGGAGTGAAAGGGACCAGCTCCTTCACCCCCAGGTGTTTCCCAAACCCACGGAGGCGGGAAGGAGTTTTGGCACCACTCCTTTCATCCGGGAAGAAGGACAGGAGCAAGAGGAGGGATCATCCTGGGGGGGTCCATCCCCAAAACACCAACCTCGGGGGCTTCCCCAGAAGGAAGCCACACTCTCAAGCCCTCCTGGAAAGGGACTGGTTCCAGCTCATCAAGGAGGTGTTGGGATCTGGGAAGCTGAGCGGCATCACCCCCCTGGGACGCCAGTGGTCGGAACAGCCCAGGGTGCCTGGCAGCAGGACGTGGTGGGTTGGCAGAAGGAGAGTGACTCAGGAAGTTGGCAAGACCTTTCTCCATCCCTGTCCTGGTACATGGGCCCTTCACCCATGAGGTTTACTCCTCAGATTGGTGGACAGTTGTCTCCATCAGCACATCCCTGGGGTTTGGAGACTGGAGGTGCAGGGACACGGGAGGGCAGAGCTTTGGGATGGCAGCTCCCAGGAGAAGTCACTTAGTTTTCAGGAGTACAAATGACTTAAGTGATCATTATGGACAGTCCCCCAGCTTTCACCCTGCAGGAGGACAGAAATGTCACTCAGCCCTTTAAAACCCACAGCCCAGTGGCAGCAGGGACATTTTGCCCCCCCCCCCAGAGAAAGCCTTTGCAAAGTCTGCGATTACCCTGCCACAAGCAACAGCTGCTGAGCAAAACTGATGCAGCCCAGGTCCTTGAGCAAACCAGACATGTTCTCATACCAACCTTCTAGATCCAGACTGTCCCCAGGGAGCCAAGAGGTAGCCAGCTGGGCCACGTTGTCACATGAATGTGGCACTACTGCTGCAGAACCCAGGCTGGCTCACCATGCTGTTGGCTCTGAGGCTGGTTGGGTTGTCCCTGTCACCCCTCTGGAGTGACATTCAGTCTGCAAACAAAACCAAGCAGATAAAAAGACATCTTGGACTGTTTATACTCAGAAGAGAAGGTCAGATGGAGTGAGAGGGTATGGATGTGGCAGAGACACCTTTCTGATCCCACAGACAACCTCTGGAGCAGGCACGATGCTGTCATGAGAGCAGCAAGCTGAGGAACGTGAGTGCCTCTTGTGTGCCACTGCCTGTGGGCCAGGGCTGTTCTCACAGTTCTGCTGGGTGAGTAATTTATTGATAACCAAGCTGCAACTTGAGCAGCTCCCCGTTATCAGGGGAGGGCTAGGCAAATGCATCTTCTGCCCAGGCTAGTCAAGAGTATTGCACACCCAGCATTGCTGAAACCACCCTAAATGCACCCAACCTACCTCCCTCATCCCACTCTGAAACAGCCCAAGTTTGCAGCAGGTCACAATGACCCTCGTTGAGGTGCTGGAGGGCTCCTCAGCAGCACCAAGTTGTCCATCTCTGTCATCCTCTCTTAGTGCCCAGCTGCTGCCTGTGGTTGTGGTACTTCCACGTTTTGCTTGGAGCAGAGGAAGTGGCAGCAGCAGCATTCCCAGGGAGCCTGGTGCACACCCAGGCTGGGTGAGGAAAGGAGGGAAGAGGCAAGGAGCTGTTACTTCATTATGTAAATTGCAGATGAGAAGAAGGGATTTCTCTTTGGGTGGGTTTGGGGATGGTGTTTTCCCTTTTGGTAACTGAGCTGATGCCCAGGACAGGTCAGCCAGATGCTGACAGGCAAGAAACACTCCTGGCCTACAACTTGCCAACCAGGCTGGAGGAGGAGGAGGAAAGATGCTGGAGTGATGCAGGAATGGAAGTTAAATGTTGCATTATGAGGGTGCTGCACTCCAGACCTCTTCACAGTCCTGGGTGAGCAGCCCTTGACCCTTCCATCCTGTCAATGACCATATGGAAAGCAGAGCCAACAGAGTGACCCTCATCCAAGGGCAAGGAGGAGGATGGCATCAGAGCAGGGAGACAACCCAGACATCTTCTTGCCTAAGGATTTTAAGTGTGTGGAGTATTGATTACCCCACTTGCTGGGCCTGGGGGAGGTCTGAAACCATCTCTTATCAGAAGAGATGTGATGGCACCAACAGGGATCCTGGCATGAGTTGGACCAACTCCTGATGGGAGCCAATCACCCAGGCTTGGCTTTCCCCTGGCAGCCTGCCCAAGGGAGGCTCTCACCTACCTGCCAGCTACAGCAACATGAAAATATCCTCCACAAAACAGCAAGATGCTCTGGGAAGGAAGAGGAAAAGGAGAAGCAGGGATTTCTGAACTGCAGCAGCCTGCAGATGAGCTCAGAGAGTGAAATGGGAGCTGACTGCCCCAGGCACTCTCACAACAATTAAACATTTCCTGTTCTGCAGCACCTGGGAGCCTGCTGGGAGCAGGGAAGGGGTCCTCTCCCTGGGAAGCCTTCCAGGCAATTCCCAGCTAACAAAGGTAGGACTCCTCCTTCGGGATTTTATGGAAGATGTGTTGTGAAAGGGCACAGTGAAAGGGGGGACAACCCAAACAACGAGCAAAGGCAGCACGGAAGGCTGTTAGCCACGCAGAGGAATTCAAACCCGTGGTGCATGGATCGCTGGTGAAGTGAGAAATCCTTTACACAGCGTCCACGGTGAGCAGCACAGCTCCTGCAGCAACTCAAAGAGGCACAGAAGGGACTGGCCAGAAAGAGAACCTCCTGGCAAACAACCCTTGGGGCAGCCTCCTCGGCCACTCCAGCTCTCAGCAGCTCTGACCACAGTCAGGACTGACGCTCAGCCTCACAGGAGTTCAGGGCTTGGAAGGGACTTTATCTTGCCAAGGAAGTGGTCACGTTCCCACGGCCAGCAGCACGCAAAGCTGGCATCGCTGCCATGGCAACAGAAACATCTCAGCAACAGCAGAAAGCGGCAGCCTGCTGCAGACAAATGCTTTGTTGAGATGACTAACAGAGCAGACGTTCCTGGAGAGCCCAGGACCACGACAGGAGATGAGACACCCACTCAGCACCAGCCCTCTTACATCAAGGAAACTCAGCAGCAGCTCCCAGCCCTGCTCCACCGCTGGGGCTGGAGCCTCACGACCCCGGGGCACACCGGGTACCAGGAGTCATCACGGTCCTGCTCACTGTGCCCCACTGCTGACCCACCCTTGAGTCACTTCAAACATCCAAAAGCTTTTGTTCTATCCTAAAATAAAAAAGAAAGAAAGACAGAAAGACAGAAAGAAAGACAGAAAGAAAGACAGAAAGAAAGAAAGAAAGAAAGAAAGAAAGAAAGAAAGACAGAAAGAAAGAAAGAAAGAAAGAAAGAAAGAAAGACAGAAAGAAAGAAAGAAAGAAAGAAAGAAAGAAAGAAAGAAAGAAAGACAGAAAGAAAGAAAGAAAGACAGAAAGAAAGACAGAAAGACAGAAAGACAGAAAGAAAGACAGAAAGAAAGACAGAAAGAAAGACAGAAAGAAAGACAGAAAGAAAGAAAGAAAGAAAGAAAGAAAGAAAGAAAGAAAGAAAGAAAGAAAGAAAGAAAGAAAGAAAGAAAGAAAGAAAGAAAGAAAGAAAGAAAGAAAGAAAGCCTTTTAAAAACCAAACCAAAACAACCAAACGAACAAACAAAACAAAAAAAAAAAAAAAAACAAACAAACAAACAAACAACCAAACAACTAAATCAATGAGTTGTGGTCTGAAGGAGCCCAGACTGTCAAAAACTGACCACAGGCTCTGGTTAGGCTCTAGATTTCCAGTAAAGGGTTTCAGGGTGATAAGGAACCAGTTTCAATAGTACATTTTGTGTGATAAGAAGAGCTGATAGTAGTTCACAGCCCATCCTTGGTTTGCCACTCTTTGTCATCACTCCTATTGCACAGCAGCTTTAGGTGAAGCAGTGGTGCAGATGGGAGGCTGATAATGGTTTGGAGATAAGTCCCCAGCATGAGAACCCAGCATGGAGGAGAGAAATGCCTCCAGTAGTTTTTAATTTAAAAATAAATTAATAATAATCAAGGCTTAATAATGAAGTGCAGCAACAGCGTCTGAGCTCAGGAACTCTTCCTGATATCACAGGTTGGAAAAAAAAAAAAACACAACCTGTCCAGAGGGGCAGTGGGTTGAAATAAGAGGAGAGGAGATTTAGATTGGATGGCAGAAGCAAGTTCTGCACCATGAGGCTGATGGAACACTGCAACAGGTTGCTCAGGGAGGTGGTTGAGGCCACATCCCTGGGGATATTCAAGGTGAGTCTCAACAAGGCTGTGAGCAACCTGGTCTAGTAGAGGATGTCCCTGCTGACTGCAAGGGGGTTGGACTGGATGACCTTTGGAGGTCCCTTCCAACCCAATGTGTCTCTCATCACAGAATCACAGAGTTGGAAGGGACCTCTGGGGATCATCCAGTCCAAGCCCCCTGCTCCAGCAGGGCCCCCACAGCAGCTTCCCCAGGATCACAATGGCCAGGTGGGGTTGGAAGCTCTGCAGAGAAGGAGACTCCACAACCTCTCTGTACAGCCTGCTCCAGGGCTCCAGCACCTTCCAAGTGAAGAATTTCCTCCTCATGTTTAGATTTAACTCCTCATGTTCAAATTTTCATCCTTCCCATTGGCTTCTGCTTTGCTTTTCCTGGTGGAGAGGTGCTCTGTGGCTTCCAGCCTTCCCAAACCTGGCTGCTCTTCTCCCTCCTAATTAGCCCAGCTCATTACCAGCAGCAAGGAGGGGCCAGCTGCAGCTCTTCAGCCCCGTGGCTCCCTCAGCCCCAGCTCTGCACCACTGCTGACAAAAGTGAAAAAAAAAAAAAAAAGAAAAGAAAGAAAGAAAGAAAGAATTGTTTTTCTCAGTAAACTCCAGAAATGAGTCAGAAAAGGCTGTGTGAGGAGCTCTGGTGACAGGTGTGGTACACTGTGTGCCCTCTTCTTGGTCACGTTTCTAACCATAACCACTTGAAGAACTCTGCAAATCAAACACTGGGGACTGCCTTTTAGGGAGCAAGCAGCCAAGCAGGGCTCAGCTTCAAGAAAGGCAACTTCTCCTCAGCCAAGCCCAAGAGATCTCCAAAGCCACAGGAATAAAACTCAGGTTGCTATCCAGGATCTCTTCCCAAGCAGCTCACGGTCCCTAGGGCTCTCAGCAGCTCTAGGACCTTTCCAAGTGCTGAGGGACTTTGGGAGAGCATCTCCCACTGTGAGATGCCCTCTGGATCATCCTGACTTAGGACATCACCCATCCCTGTCCCTCTGGGGCTGTTCCTGCTCTTTCCTGGACCTTGCAACTCAACTCAGGATGTCCCCAGGTGCAGAAAGGGGACAGAGCTACCGACCCAAGGGAGCATCACCAGCTGGGTGTGGGTGGCCCCAGGCTCACCCTCCCCTCACTGGTTGGCCTCAGTTGCATCATGCTTGGCTCCTGGCCATGGAGGGCTGCATGTCACAGAAAAATGACTCTGCTTCAGCCACCCCCTTGGTGGAGCAGATGTGACACTCATCTACATGAGTCACCCATGGCAGCGCTAGCACCAAGCCAGGAGTTCACCCAAAGAAGGTAAAATGCAACATTTAAAAGTGTTTGGGGTTTTTTTGGCTTTTTTGTGTGTGTTTTGGTTCAGTTTGGGGTTTTTTCCTCTCTAAAATTCACCTTTGTGGAAGGGGAAAGCTGTGGTGGAGGAGCTCATAGAGCAACATCTCTGTTCTGCAGAAACCCATTTGTTTAGTCATCAGCCTGGGGAGGGGGTGTTGAAGGTTAGATGCTTGCTTCCCCTGCTTGGACAGAACCTGCACTCCTATTCTGGTTATCAGAAAGGGCATCTTCCCCCCCTGAAGGAAAATGCATCTTTTTAGGGGTTTTTACACTTTAAAGAGCAGCTCCTCCGAGCTTTTCTCCAACTTGGGGCTCAGCAGCCACAGCCCAAAGGGAGCCTCCAGAAAGTCAGGAGTCCAGCCACAGTGCTGCTGTGCCCAAAGCTGAGCAAGGACACAAGGTCTGTGTGATGCTGCTCCTCCCAAGGGATCCCCCTACACTGGACAGTTTTAAGACTCACCTTGGCAGAATCATAGAATCAGTCAGGGTTGGAAGGGACCACAAGGCTCAGCCAGTTCCAACCCCCCTGCCATGCCCAGGGACACCTCACACAGATCAGGCTGGCCAGAGCCTCATCCAGCCTGGCTGCAAACACCTCCAGGGACGGGGTCTCAACCACCTTCCTGGACAACCCATTCCAGGCTCTCACCACTCTCATGGGGAAGAACTTCTTCCTCTTGTCCAGGCTGAATCTCCCCACTTCCAGCTTTATTCCATTCCCCCCAGTCCTATCACTACCTGAGATCCTAAAAAGTCCCTCCCCAGCTTTCTTGTAGCCCCCTTCAGATACTGAAAAGCCACAAGAAGGTCACCTCAGGCTGCTGGGCCAGCTCATTTCAACTCCACCATCACCTAGACAGGTTGGCCCAGGTGATCCTTGGGGTCCCTTCCAAAGCTGGCATCGATTCTGTGATGCTAAGGAGCAGCCCAAGGGCATTCAACACCTTCCTGCTCTGTTCAACACCTTCCTGCTAAAGTCAGGAACTGGCTGGAGAATCAAATTGCTGCTGGGACATTTTCACCCCAAGAAAACTGCAAGAGGATTGATCTGCAAGGTTTAGGAGCTGCTGCCTGGGTGCCTTTCACCCTTCTGTGATCATCTCAGATTTCCCAGGCAGAGAGTGAATTTCAATGGTTTGGTTTTCCTTTTTTTTTTTTTTTTTTTTTTTTTTTTTTTTTTTTAATCCCAGCATGGTAAGGAAATTGCCTATTTCAGATCAAAAAAAAAAAAAAAAATGAGGTAGAGTTGTCTGAAAGCACTGTCCTGGACTGGAGATGAAGAGCAGCACCCATGAGAGGAGATTGTAAAACCCAACACCCACGTTGAGGTTTGCAGTGGCCTCCAAACCTACATATACCTGAAAGGACTCAAATCCAGCAAGGAGGTTAAGCCTGGGTTTCAGCAAGGAGGTTTTTGCTGTTTCCAGGAGGTGTTTCTTGTTTGATGTGGGCACCTGACATTAGCAATTGGGCTTCTCTAAGCAAACACCAAACCAACATACAGAAAACACTGAAGCAGGGTCAAGGTTGAAGGTGCTGTGGTGGCCTGGGAGGCTGTGGCTGCTGGGAGGCCAAACACTTCACAGAGAAATGAAACTTTCTTGAAAGGGCTTTCTGAAGGAGAGAGAGCTGTGATCAGCAAATATGGAAAAAAATTGCTCTGAGCCAGTCAAACTTCCACTTTCAAAAGCCACAAGAAGCCCCTGTGCACACCTGCCCTGCAGCACTCAGATTTTACTGTGAGTTGCAGCTTTATTCTCCCCCCTCCCTCCCCCCTTCTCTCTTGCAATTATCACAACAAGCAGAATTTGCATCACCAGCCACACCTTGGGGCTTCATCTCTTCCTCAAGTCCTGGACAGCTCCTGTGGACTCCCAGGGAGGCTGTGGAGTCTCCCTCTCTGGAGACGCTCAGATCCTGCCTGGATGCATCTCTGTGTGACCTGCTCCAGGAGATCCTGCTCTGGCAGGGGGGGGGGTGGACTCCATCTTTTGAAGTCCCTTCCAGCCCCTAACATTCTGTGGGTTATAGATTCATGAATGCATCAGGTTGGAAGGGACCTTTGCAGGTCATCTTGTCCAGTCCCCTGCAGTGAGCAGGATGTCTTCATCTGCTCAGCTTGCTCAGAGCCCCAGCAAGTTTGACCTTGATTGTCCCTAGGGATGGGCCTCCCACCACCTCTCTGGGCAACCTGTTCAAGTCTTCCACCACCTCCATTGCAAAGAACTTCCTCCTAGTGCCCAGTGGCATTAGCATGCTGTTGACCAATCAAGTTTGCATCTTGGAGGGTGGGCAACCTAAAAGAGACATGAGGCTGACAACCAAAGAGGAGACAAAAATCAAATCAGCCCAAACTGAAGGAAAGAACTCATTCAGGTTGTTCAGTGGTGCCCAGTGACAGGACAAGAGGTAAAGGGCACAAACAGGAACCCAGGAGGCTCCATCTGAACAGGAGGAGAAACTTCTTTGGTGTGAGGGTGCTGGAGCCCTGGAGGAGGCTGCCCAGAGAGGTTGTGGAGTCTCCTTCTCTGCAGAGATCCCAACCCCCCCTGGCCATTGAGATCCTGGGCAAGCTGCTTTAGCAGGGGGGTTGGACTGGATGATCTCCAGAGGTCCCTTCCAACCCCCACCATGCTGAGATTCTATGATGGAGAGCTGGCTGTGCCAGCAGCACCTAGGCTTGCCTGAAAGAGTGGAATGTGCTGGTGGTGCAGCAAGAAATGACATTAATAGAGGAGAAACTGAGGGCTGGCTGCTATCAATTCCCATTTTTAATGAGCTGGGGAGCAAATGAATCACTCCAGGAGCAAGGCAGAGCTGTCATCAATTCAGCTTTCACCAAAACTGAAACCCATGTGTCAGTAAATGAGCTGAGGGTGCTGCACACAGCTCAGCTCCTCAGCACAGCTTTCAGTTTTGGCTGGTTTGATGGTGCCTTAGCTCCATATCAACTCAAGACTCGAATCAGTCTCAATTTCACAACCATCAGGGGCCAAAGCTGCTTTCATTGAGCTTCCCCAGTTCAAGTAGGACAGGGAACTGCTGGAGAGGGTACAGAAAAGGGTTGTGAAGATGATCAGGGGATTAGAACATCTCTCTTGTGATGAAAGGCTGAGGGACTTTGGGATTTTAGCCTGGAGAAGAGAAGGCTGAGGGGAGATCTGATCAATGCTGATCAATACTTAAAGGGTGAGTGGCAGGAAGATGGGGCCAGGCTTTTCTCAGTGGTGCCCAGGGACAGGAGAAGAGGTAGTGAGCACAAAGTGGAAGAAAGTAAGTTCCCTCTAAACATGAGGACACACTTCTTTGGTCTGAGGGTGGAACAGGCTGCTCAGAGAAGTGATGGAGTCTCCTTCTCTGGGGTTATTTGAGGGCTCCTCAAGGACTGTGGCTTTTCCAGCTGACATCTGGTGCCAGCCTCTCCCAGGGAGCAGGCAAGGACCTGCCCCTCTCTCCTTTCCCGACAGGCAGAAAACAGCCAGCAGAGGAAGTTCTCTTCGGATCTTTTCCTCCTTCTCCTTCTTCCTTCTTTTGTTGAACATCATGTTCAGTGAGAGGGGTTTTCCACCACTCAGATTCTTCTGCTGCTTCCTAGTTCCAGCCCTCAAAAGCTACATGGACCAAACCCATGGCCCAGGGTGCCAGCTCTACACATTTCTTATCACCTCCAGGGATGGTGACCCCCAACACCTCCCTGGGCAGCCTCTTCCAATCCCTGACCACTCTTGCAGCAAGGAAATTTTTCCTAATCTCCAACCTAACCCTCCCCTGGTGCAACCTGAGGCCATTTCCTCTTGTCCTGATACTAAGGAAAAGAGATCAACCCCACCTCATTCCAACCTCCTTTCAGAGAGTTGCAGACAGCAATGAGGTCTCCCTCAGCCTCCTCTTCTCCAGACTGCACACCCCCAGCTCCCTCAGCTGCTCCTCACCAGCCCTGTTCTCCAGACCCTTCATCAGCTTTGTTGCCCTTCTCTGGACACACTCCAGCTGACCTGAGACAAATTCATATTTTCTTTGGGTCTCTGTCATTGAGACATCTCCCAGGAGAAGCAGCCAAGCTGTCTTTGCAGAGAAGAAGAGAGAACAGAAGGGGGACCCGAGCATAAGTTGCTGGAAAGGAACAGCAAAATACTTAAACCCCTCTGAGTAGCAAACCTGACAGATCATTTTTTAATCAGAGGGAATCTCTGCTGATGTAGGTGAACTCAAGCCAAGATTATTCATCCTCCCCCAGCTCGTGGCACAGCTGGATGCTCACAGGGTGCTGAGGCTGTTCAACAGAAATTCCTTGACTTCAAATAAATTCAACAGAATTTTCCTCTGAATGGGCAGCAGAGTCAGCAGCAGCCTCTGGGTTGGTTCTTCTAGGAATTCACACTTCACAGAATCCCAGCATAGTGAAGGTTGGAGATCATCCAGTCCAAGCCTCCTTCTAAAGCAGGGCTCCCACAGCAGCTTGCCCAGGATGACAATGGCCAGGGTGGGTTTGGAAGCTCTCCAGAGAAGGAGACTCCACAACCTCCCTGGGCAGCCTGCTCCAGGGCTCTGCCAGCCTCATACCAAAGAAGTTTCTCCTTAAGTTCAAGTGAAACCTCCTGGGTTCTAGTTTGTGTCCATTGCCCCTTGCTCATCCCTGGGCACCACTGGGAAGAGCCTGGCCCCATCCTCTTGCTCCCCAGGGGTCCTTCAGCTTTTGCTGAGCATTGCTCAGCTCCCCTCTGGGGCTGCTCTTCTCCAGGCTCCACAGCCTCAGGGCTCTCAGCCCTCACAGAAATGCTCCAGTCCCTTCATCTCCCTCACAGCCTCTTCTGGACTCTCTCCAGCAGTTCCCTGTCTCTCTTTGGGGAGCCCAGAACTGGACAGTACTCCAGATGTGACCTCACCGGGGCTGAGCAGAGTGGGAGGAGAACCTTCCTTGACCTGCTGGCCACACTCTTCTTCATACCCCCCAGGAGACCCTCAGCCTTCTTGGCCACAGGGCCACATTACTCTCTCTTTCTGGTTGAGCACCACACCAGCCTGGCCTTCAGAGCAGCCATCCCTGGGGCTGTGGTGTTACCAGGCAAATATTTTGGGAGCAGAAAGCCACAATGGAGGCAAGTGAGGAAATTCCCCAGCAGCAGTGGCAGGAGCTGCAGCATCCCTGAGGGCACCAGGGATGAGCCACGGTCACGCAGGGCACACGTGCTCCTCTGGCTGCTGGGGGGGTAGGAAAGAAACCCCAGGATTTCTCAAACCAAGAGAGTTGGTTTCTGTCTTATGACCTTTCATAACCACAAATAGGTTGCATTGGTGCTATCAGCCAAGGGCTTGGTGCCAAATCACGACAGCGTTCTCCAGATCTCCCTCAAGACCTGTCTGGGTGTGCTCCTGGGTGACCTGCCCTAAGTGATCCTGCTTAGGCAGGGGGGGTTGGAGTGGGTGGTCTCCAGAGGTCCCTCCCACCCCTTACCATTCTATGATTCTATCCACACCCCCCAGTAATACCAAAACCAGAACAAAGAAACTGATCAAAACCACACTTGTGAAAGGACTCTGCCACCCTCACAGCGAATTATTTGTGCCTTGTGCTGATGCAGAACCTCCTGGGTTCCACTTTGTGCCCATTGCCCCTTGCCCTGTCCCTGGGCACCACTGACAAGAGTCTGGCCCCAGCCTCTTGCCCCTCACTCTGTAGTTCTTGCTGAGCATTGCTCAGATGCCCTTTGGGGCTGCCCTTCTCCAGGCTCAACAGCCTCAGGGCTCTCAGCCTTTGCTCCTCACAGAGGTGCTCCAGGCTCCCTCAGCACCTTGGCATCCTCTACTGGACTCTCTCCAGCAGTTCCTTGTCATCCAGCCAGGATCTCCCATGAAGAAACCCTTCCACATACCACACCAGGAGGGAATATCCCCTAGAATTGTACATTTTTACATATTGCATGGGGTTGGAAAGGATCCTCCAAGGTCATCTTGTCCTACTCCCTGCTGAGCACTGCTGCTCTTAGCAGCTGGTGGGGTAAAAGCAGCTTTCCAGTACCACACCTTCCTTCCTGAAATGACCTTCTTGGCATCCATGAAAGCTGCTTCCTAAAGACTGAGTAAAACCAAGATTTCATGAGGTTGGAAAAGACCCTCCAAGGTCATCTTGTCCTACCCCCTGCTGAGCACTGCTGCTCTTAGCAGCTCGTGGGGTAAAAGCAGCTTTCCAGTACCACACCTTCCTTCCTGAAATGACCTTTTTGGCATCTATAAAAGCTGTTTCCTAAAGGGTGAGCAAAGCAAAGATTTCATGAGGTTGGAAAGGATCCTCAAAGATCATCTTCTCCTACCCCTTTGAGAAACAGCACCCTGCTGAGCACTGCTGCTCTTAGCTCATGGGGTAAAAGTGATTTCTCTGTAACACACTTTCCTTCCTGAAATGACCTTCTTTGCATCTATTAAAGCTGTTTCCTAAAGGATGAGCAAAGCAAAGATTTCATGGGGTTGGAAAGGATCCTCAAAGTTCATCTTGTCCAACCCCCTGCTGAGCACTGCTGCTCTTAGCAGCTCACGGGGTAAAAGTGGCTTTTCTGTAAGACACTTTCCCTCCTTGAAATGACCTTCTTGGCATCTATGAAGGCTGCTTCCTAAAGGCTGAGCCAAGCAAAGATTTCTTGTGGTTGGAAAAGACCCTCCAAGGTCATCTTGTCCAACCTGTTGGAGAAACAGCACCCTGCTGAGCACTGCTGCTCTTAGCAGCTCGTGGGGTAAAAGCAGCTTTTCAGTACCACACTTTCCTTCCTGAAATGACCTTCTTGGCATCTATGAAAGTTGCTTTCTAAAGACTGAGTAAAACCAAGATTTCATGGGGTTGGAAAGGATCCTCAAAGATCATCTTGTCCAACCCCCTGCTGAGCACTGCTGCTGAAGGTGCTGCCCTCAGCAGCTCGTGGAGTAAAAGCAGCTTCCCAGTACCACACCTGCCTTCCTGAAATGACCTTCTTGGCATCTGTGAAAGCTGTTTCCTGAAGGTTGAGCAAAGCCACCCACCTTGTGCCTTGGACAGCCTGTAGGAAAAGGTGTTGCATCCATTCATGCAGCAGCTTGGCAGCCCTGCAGACTCAGCTCCTTTGCACAGCAGGAGTGAGTCAGAGCGAAACTGCACCGTCAAGATCTCTGACGTGGGGAAGGAAACACAGGTAAACACTGGGGAGGGACAGCCCTTAGCAGGCCCAGAGTTTCCTTTGTGGAATGGACACTTCAGGCTTCTAGCAACAACCAAAAAACAACTACAACAAAGAAAACCCAACCTGCCCCAAAACCCCAAAGCAGCCAGGTTCCAAAACAGGGAGGAGGGAATTGCATAAGACCGAGAGCTGCGCACCACGCGCTGGCTGGCCCAGCTGAAATGACTTCATGGAGAGCCACAGCCTGCTCAAAATAAGATGGGGTTGGAAATGAGGGCTCAGCTCCTCAGCTGGAAGGAAAGAGGGCTCCCAGTGGCCTGATGATGATGATGGTGGTGGAGGATGTTCCAGTGTGCCCAAAGACCCTTTGCTTTGCGTGCCGCCCATAGAGAATCATCGAATGGTTTCAGTTGGAAAAGACCTCTAGGATCCTAGAGTCCAACCATCAACCCAAGACCACCATGGCCACTAAATCATGGAGAACAGGGCTGGTGAGGAGGAGCTGAGGGAACTGGAGGTGTTTAGTCTGGAAAAAAAGGAGGCTGAGGAGACCTTATTGCTCTCTACGTGTCCCTGGAAGGAGATTGGAGTCAGGTGGGGCTTGGTCTCTTCTCCCTAGTATCAGGTGATAGAATAAGAAGAAATGGCCTCAGATTGCACCAGGGGAGGTTTAGGTTGGCCATGAGGAACAATTTCTCCCCCAAAAGGGTTGTCAAGCCTTGGAACAGGCTGCCCAGGGAAGAGGTTGGTTTACCATCCCTGGAGGGATTGAAAAGCTGTGGAGATGTGGTGCTGAGGAACGTGGTTTAGTGCTGAGCTAATGGTTGGACTTGATGATCTTAAAGGTCTTCTCCTCCCAAGTACAGGGAAGTTGTTGGGAACCTCCAAGTGAAAACTGGTTGTGTTTAAACCTTGTGGGTTCTGAGCCCTCTGCTCCTGCTGGCTCTTCTCCTTTCTCACAGCTTCTGAATTAGAGCAGGGGAAGACAAATGGCTCACCAAAGAGATGCCACAGGCTGTGATTCAGCTGCAGTAGTGTGCCTGCAGTGATTCACCAGGAGGAGGCCTCCTCATCTCCTCTGGAAGAGGCAACACCAACAACAAAAGGACAACAGATCAGGTCACAAAATCCCACAGTGCCTCAGCCTCAAACCCATCCATTACTAATGGTCCATCCCCTTTACTCACACAGACATGCACCAAACATTCCTCTCCTATGCTGCCCAAGGTAAAATCCCCAACAGCTGAACATGTGCTAAGAGACAACATTTTGCCCTTTTCCCACAGAATCGATGAGGCTGGAAAAGAAGGGAGGCTGAGACTGAAGATTAGGAAGAAATTCTTGACAGTAAGGGTAGGGAGACACTGGCACAGGTTGCCCAGGGAGGTTGTGGATGTCCCCTCCCTGCAGGTGTTCAAGGCCAGGCTGGATGAAGCCTTGAGCTGGTGGGAGGTGTCCCTGCCCATGGCAGGGGGGTTGGAACTGGATGAGCTTTCAGGTCCGCTCCAGCCCAACCCATTCGATGAATCTCTGAAGAACGATGTGGAAGCTTTCCAAGGAAAACCCTCTGGTAGCAGAACCCTCCAAGTTCATCTCCACTTTCTCTTTCCTGGAGAACAGTTTCCCAGGTTTTTCAGTGAAATCTTTATCACAAGGAAGCAGGGTGGGGGCTGTGCTCATGTAGAAAGAGAACACGAAAGGGAGGGAAGCGGAAGGGGAGAGACGTCAGAGGGATCCTCTCCAGCTCTGAAGTGGTCATTTTATTAGAGCTGGGACAAGAACTCTCTGTTACTACAGCTTCACCCTGCTCACAGAGCCAGCACTGGGCTGCTTGGACGGAGCTCCTCTCCATTTCCAAGAAACAAACTGGGATGAAAGGTGCCAGAAACGAGAATGGTCCCAAATGCTTCCACACTTGACTGCCCCACACTGATGTGCAGATAGTGACCTCCATGGCACAAAGCTTGGTAAGCAGCCAGGCACCTTGCACCAGCCTGCAAGGACCTGAGCAAAGCTTCCCAACCAGGCTGGGCTCCACCACCTCATCCCAGCACACTCCATCACACCTGAAGGGAGGCTGGAGTGAGGTGAGTGTGGGTCTCTTCTCCCTGGTTTCAAGTGGTAGGATGAGAGGAAAAGGCCTCAAGCTGCCTTCAGCAAGCTCAAAGGCTCTGCTTCCAAACTTCAGCTGCCCTTGTGCCTGACTGCTGATAGAATCATAGAATTGGATGGGTTGGAAAAGACCTCTGAGATCATTGAGTCCAACCTTCAACCCAACCCCACCATGGCCACTAAACCATGGCCCCAGGTGCCACGGCCACAGGTTCCCAGAATACCTCCAGGGATGGGAACTCCACCACCTCCCTGGGCAGCCTGTGCCAATCCCTGACCACTCTTGCAGCAAAGACATTTTTCCTCATCTCCAACCTAAACCTCCTCTGGCACAATTTCAGGCAATTTCCTCTCCTTCTGCCACCTGATATTATGGAGAAGAGACCAATTCCCACCTCACTCCAACCTTCTTTCAGGGAGCTGCAGAGACCAATGAGGTCTCCCCTCAGCCTCCTTTTCTCCTACCTAAAATCCCCCAGCTCCCTCAGCTGCTCCTCCCCAGCCCTGCTCTCCAGACCCTTCCCCAGCTTCATTACCCTTCTCTGGACACACTCCAGCTCCTCAATGTCTTTCTTGGAGTGAGGAGCCTAAAATATTGACAAGTCCTCAACTAAACCTTACCCTTAAACATTACATCTACAAAACTCTAAAATACCTCAAGGGGTGAGGACTCCACTATCTCCCTGGACCAGCCTGTCCCAATCCCTGACCACACAGTCAAGATTTTTTTCCTAATCTCCAAGCTAAATGTCTCTTGTTTCAGTTAGAAGAGACCTCTAAGCTCATCCAGCCCAACCATCAACCCAACCCCACCACCATGGCCACTAAACCATGGTCCCAAGTGCCATGGCCAGAGGTTTCTTGAACCCCTCCAGGGATGGGGACTCCACCACCTCCCTGGAGCAGCCCTACTCAAGGTTTCAGATCATGAAGTGCAATTGCAGGCTGGCCTTAGAATGGCCACGGAGGATCCAGTGGATTTGTGCAGGCTCATTAAAAGTGATGCTATTAAATCCTGCCAGCTAAGTGCAGGTTTGATAAGAGGTTTTTTGGTTGTTGTTTATTGTTGCTGTTCTTGTTTCCCCTCTAATACAGCATAAAAAAAAAAAAGTAGCTGTGAGAATGCAGAAGCAACCTGACCCAGCACCTTTCCTTCTCTGCAGCCTAGCTGGAGCTTTCCTTCTCCAGCCACAGTTAAAATTTACAAGAAGCAAGCAATGAGAAAAAGAAGAAAAGAGAGAGAGAAAGAGAAAAATGCAGAGTCTAAGCACAAAAGATTTGATGGGGTGTGAGGAGAGGAGGGGGGTCACAAGAGAACAGGAAACCAAGTTGACGGGAAACCCAAGTGACATTTGGGTTTAATGAATGACTTAAAACCCCAATATTGCTCGCCAGGAAATGGGGAGAGGAAATGGAGAGATGTTTTGAGAGTATAAATGAGGGGCTCCATCAAGGTGAAGGCTGCAGATCAGCTTTGGAAACCCTCCTGTGAAAATTCAGCTGAGGGCTGGACCAAGAGGCTGAGCCAAGCTCCTTCCACACCATGCCAAGCCACCCAGCCCTGCTCCTGCTGCTGCTGCTCCTGGCTGCCAGCACCCTGCCTGCCAGGGGCTCATCTGCTGAGCCCAGCTGCCTCCACTTCTCTGAGCTCCTGCCTGCAAGGCTCAAAGAGCTGAGGAGCAAATTTGAGGAAATCAAGAACTATTTTGTAAGTAGAACCCTGCTGCTCTCTTCTTCTCCTTCTCCTTTTGCTGCCTTTTTTTTTTTTTTTAATTGTTTTGGTCTTTTGCAAAGATCAGGGATTTGGAGCAGAGGGGAAGCAGAACTTCCTCCTGAGAGAAAGGATTTGTGTTGAGGGTGAGCAAGAGCAGCTCAGTGTCACTGCTGCCTGGGAGGCATGGCTTCTCTTCCTAATTTTAGTTACAAAGAACTCAAGAGATTTCATCAAGAACCTTTCTAGCCAGACTTCCCCCTAAATGCTGCAGAGCAGATTGTTCTCTGGGTTCATAGGAAGGAAATTGTTCCTTCTTCAGGGCAAGAGCTCCAGCCTTGCTGAAGGCAGTGCTGGATGAAAAGGGAAGCTGTCTTGTTTTGCTACAGGTTTCTCCTTTGTTTGGTTTGAAAGAGTCACCACAGCCTGCTCGTGGTGGTGTCTGGCTGGAGAAGTGCTGCAGGGTACCTGTGTAAGGCCACCTTGCTCTGCAGGGTAGCTCAGTGGGGTCCTTGGGGCTGCTGGAAGCAGCAGGAGATACCCTCAGAGCCTTTGGCACTGCATCAGTGCTGACAGAGATGGTTGGTGACATCTTTGTCACTGTTTTAGCTGATGTCAGGGTGTTTAAGCAATCAAGCAAGATAATTCTCCAGATTCCATCCCAAGCTAATGTCACAGCCTGCATGTGGTACCCAAAGAGCTGAGCCAAGGCTTTGGAGTCAAACTTGCTGTCAGTCTCCCAGTTGGTACTGGGAAGGAATCATTTCAACCTCTCTGGGAAGCTTTTTAAGCACCTAGGTGCCATGGGGTGAAGCTTTGGGTGCTGCCAGCCTACCACTCTGATCTTCCAGAGCTGCTGGTGCAACAGAAGCACCACAAGAACAAACACCCTCAGGGGGATTAAACCCTCCTGGCCCTGGGGAGCCCAGGGGCAGGCAGCCTGGGGTGGATTCCTCACTTCCAGAGGCTGCCAGAACGTCTCTGCTGAGCAGTGGGGGTGGCATCTGCACTCTCACCCCAGCACCCTGCCCAGCTGAAGCTGCAGCACTGGGAGGGGTTTCACATCCACAAAGTCGCTGGTGCTGAAGTTTGTGACTTCTCTATCTGCCTGCCTCACCCCAAGGGTGGCTGCAGTGAGAGCTCATGGTCCAAAGGACTGGGGACACCTGTGCCTGGTGGCACTGTCCTGTGCTGGGTGCTCTTTGCCTTCCCACCAGTCAGACCATAAGGGCAAAACAGCCCAGGGATGGTGTGGTGAGGCAAAGAGGACCCAGGGCTGGCTGCCTCTCCAAGCTCACATTTCTGTTGCATCCTCCTGCAGCAATCCAAAGATGATGAACTCAGCGTCCAGCTGCTCAGCTCTGACCTGCTGGATGAATTCAAGGTAAGAGTTATCATTTCCTTCTCAGTCCCTCCTCCATCCCTTGGCCAGTGCTTTGCAATCCAAGAGGCAGACTGGAACTGGGATGTGTCCTAATGGGACACAAGGATGGTTCCCACCCCACCACTGCAGCTGCAGGGAGTGGTTCTAACACCCCAAGAGTGCTCTGACCACCAGCACCCCGATGCTGATTTGTAAGGACAGCCACACATGAGTGCTGGTGGCCAACCCCACCATGGGTACCTCCTCTCACCCCAGGGGACCTTTGGCTGCCAGTCAGTGTCAGAGATGATGAGGTTCTACATGGAGGAGGTCCTGCCCAGTGCCATGAGGACCAGCACAGACCATCAGCAGAGCATGGGAGACCTGGGCAACATGCTGCTGAGCCTGAAGATGACAATGAGACGTTGTGTGAGTGGGGCTGAGCATCGTGGGGGGGGGGGGGTGTGGAATCAGTGCTGTGGTGAGGCAGGACCACTTCCAGAGGAGCAGCAGAGCAGGGAGAGGGAAGAGGGTCTCCCAGGGAATAGGATCATGGGTGCTGGGATGGTGCAAAGGAGCAGGGCTCTGGGCTGGCAGGGGCTGGCAGATCCCATGAGGATGGGGTTTCACAGAACCATTGAATGGTGAGGGTTGGAAGGGACCTCTGGAGCTCATCCAGTCCATCCCCCCTGCTCCAGCAGGGCACCCACAGCAGCTTGCCCAGGATCACAATGGCCAGGGGAGTTTGGAAGCTCTCCAGAGAAGGAGACTCCACAACTCTGGGCAGGGTTTGGAAGCTCTCTAGAGAAGGAGGCTCCACAACTCTGGGCAGCCTTTTCTCCTAGCTCCTGCTCTCCAGCTTCCATTGGTTAATTAATGATGGTTCTGGGGCTCTGATCAGGAACATCTCTTACTTGCAGTCAACTCCACCCAACAGAGTCTGGATGAAGGGATAAGGGGAGGGAGCTTGGAGTGTCCAACCCTTACCTGGGTGATGGAGCATCCTGGCTCTGAGATGATGCCTCCCAAAACCACTGCTGGTGTGGTTGTGACCCCATCACCTACCACAGGCTGAGCCAGACAGGAAGAGCCCTGTCCCAGGCAGAGAGCACCATGGGGTTGCCCTCACCTGGCACCAGCACCAAGGGCCACAGGGCTGGGGCAGGGCTCAGGGTCCATTCTCAGGTCGTGCTGAGCTCCTTTCCACAGCCCATGGTGCAAAGCAGCCACAGTTGCTGCCCCCATGGCCATGGGAAAGGTGGAGAGCAGAGGTGCAGCAATGCCAAGAGGCAGGAGGAGGGGAGAGCCAGTGCTGCACACCCCAGGGAGGAAACTCCTGTGGTTGAAGCTGTTGGTCTTGTCCCTTTGCAGCACAGATTCTTCACCTGTGAGAAGAGAAGCAAAGCCATAAGGCACATCAAGGAGACCTTTGATAAGGTAAGGCTCCTGCTCACAGGGCTGGCTGGGGGTGGGTCCAGGGCAAGGCTCTGGATCTTGCTGCTGCTTCCAGCCTAGAACAGGGAACAGAGTGCAAGAAAACTTCTTGCATTATAGAAATACCTGAGGGCAGAGAAATCCAGAGAGGGATGCTTGAAGGAGCAGCTGGTGAGGTGGGCAGAGAAGATGGAGATGTTGGTGGAAGGAGAATATAGAGTCAGAGAAACATGGAATTGTTTGGGTTGGAAAAGACCTCGAAGATCATTGAGTCCAACCATCAGCCTAAGACCACCCTGGCCCCAAGTGCCATGTCCTCAAGTTTCTTGAGCCCCTCCAGGGATGATGACACCACCACCTCCTTGGGCAGCCTGTTCCAATCCCTGACCACACTTGGAGTGAAGAAATTGTTTCCAATCTCCAAGCTAAGCCCCTCCTGGCACAATTTCAAACCCTTAAAGCTCGTCCAGTCCAACCCTTCTGCAGTCAGAAGGGTCACCTGCAACTAGAGCAGGTTGCTCAGAGCCCCAGACAGCCTGACCTGGAATAGTTCCAGGGATGGGACAACTCCCACCTCTGTGGGCAGCCTGTTTAGCTGCCACATCACATGGATCACCCTAAAGGGACTTGGTTTTTACCTGCAGATGAATGAGAATGGAATCTACAAAGCCATGGGAGAGTTTGACATTTTCATCAACTACATTGAAGAATATTTGATGATGAAGAGGAAGAAATGAAGACCCCAATGGGGCTGGCACCTCCCACACCAAAATCCTGCTGAGTTTTCAGAAATCACTTTAGGCTGGAAGAGCACACAAGAGTTTTAAGTTATTTTAGGGTTCAGGTCAGGAATCACAGGTCAATAACTTCCAGCTCTGGTTTGTATTTAAAAGGTTTTGGGGTTGTAAACAGTTGGATTTAATATTTATTACTTCTCATACCTCAGTCTCTATGTTTACAAGGGTTTGAAGGAAAGGGGTGACAAGCTTGGAAAATACTATTTATTGGTCTAAGACTGATTCTGGTAGTGCTATTTTATTCTTAGCTTCAAAACACCCAAGGAAGCAACCCCCCCAGGGAGCAAAGAGTGAGCAGAGCTTCTCCTGAGGACAACCTCACTGAGCACAGGAGCAATTCCAGCTCTGAGTCCAGCAAAGTTTCATTTTCAGCCAATGAGAGCTCTCCTCACATCCTAACCCTCTATTTAATAATGCAACCAAATGGTTTTAGGCAGAATCATGTCAATGTCTCTGGTTCTGCAGTCAGAATTAGGCTGAAATAGTCAGAATTATGCCATAGGCTTGCACTGAGCAAAAAAAAAAAACCAAACCACCATAAATATATTCAAGGGCATCTGAGAGTCCTTTGTATGAAAAGCAGTGTGGAGAAATAGGAAGGGGGGGAAAAAAGGAGGCAAAAAGAGAGGCAAAAAAAAAAGGAGGCAAAGAAATGGGGGGGGGGGGAAAGGAGGCAAAGAAATGGGGGGGGGGGGAAAGGAGGCAAAGAAATGGGGGGGGGGGGAAAGGAGGCAAAGAAATGGGGGGGGGGGGAAAGGAGGCAAAGAAATGGGGGGGGGGGGAAAGGAGGCAAAGAAATGGGGGGGGGGGAAAGGAGGCAAAGAAATGGGGGGGGGGGAAAGGAGGCAAAGAAATGGGGGGGGGGGGAAAAGGAGGCAAAGAAATGGGGGGGGGGAAAGGAGGCAAAGAAATGGGGGGGGGGGAAAGGAGGCAAAGAAATGGGGGGGGGGGAAAGGAGGCAAAGAAATGGGGGGGGGGGGAAAGGAGGCAAAGAAATGGGGGGGGGGGAAAGGAGGCAAGAGAAATGGGGGGGGGGGGAAAGGAGGCAGAGAAATGGGGGGGGGGAAAGGAGGCAGAAGAAATGGGGGGGGGAAAGGAGGCAAAGAAATGGGGGGGGGGAAAGGAGGCAGAGAAATGGGGGGGGAAAGGAGGCAGAGAAATGGGGGGGGGAAAGGAGGCAAGAGAAATGGGGGGGGGAAAGGAGCAAGAGAAATGGGGGGGGGAAAGGAGGCAAAGAAATGGGGGGGGGAAAGGAGCAAGAGAAATGGGGGGGGGAAAGGAGCAAGAGAAATGGGGGGGGAAAGGAGCAAGAGAAATGGGGGGGGGAAAGGAGGCAAAGAAATGGGGGGGGGAAAGGAGCAAGAGAAATGGGGGGGGGAAAGGAGGCAAGAGAAATGGGGGGGGGAAAGGAGGCAGAAGAAATGGGGGGGGGAAAGGAGGCAAAGAAATGGGGGGGGGAAAGGAGGCAGAAGAAATGGGGGGGGGAAAGGAGGCAGAGAAATGGGGGGGGGAAAGGAGGCAAGAGAAATGGGGGGGGGAAAGGAGGCAAAGAAATGGGGGGGGGAAAGGAGGCAAGAGAAATGGGGGGGTGAAAGGAGCAAGAGAAATGGGGGGGGGAAAGGAGCAAGAGAAATGGGGGGGGGAAAGGAGCAAGAGAAATGGGGGGGGAAAGGAGGCAGAGAAATGGGGGGGGGAAAGGAGGCAGAGAAATGGGGGGGGGAAAGGAGGCAAGAGAAATGGGGGGGGGAAAGGAGGCAAAGAAATGGGGGGGGGAAAGGAGGCAAAGAAATGGGGGGGGAAGGAGGCAAAGAAATGGGGGGGGGAAAGGAGGCAAAGAAATGGGGGGGGAAGAAGGGGGGAAAAGGGGGGCAAAGAGGAGGGGAAAAGGGGGGCAAAGAGGAGGGGAAAAGGGGGGCAAAGAGGAGGGGAAAAGGGGGGCAAAGAGGAGGGGAAAAGGGGGGCAAAGAGGGGGGGAAAAAGGGGGGCAAAGAGGGGGGGAAAAAGGGGGGCAAAGAGGGGGGGAAAAAGGGGGGCAAAGAGGGGGGGAAAGGGAGGCAAAGAGGAAAAGGAGAAGGAAAAGAAGGACTTCCACTCCCATGAACACCAATCCTGCCACAGCAATAGCTCAGTGCCCCTCCAGACTGCAGCCTGTCTCTTAGTCCAGCTTAAAGAAAACAAAAGAAATAGCTTGAGGAATGAAATGTTTGGTTCTAATGGAACTTGACTTCACTGCTGACTCCCAGAGCTGCTGGCTTGGCCACTGTGCACTCGGAGAAGTTACTCCTCCTGTGGTTGCCAGTCTCTGACTGAGCTTTCCTGGCTGTTTTGTTGGGTGTTGTTTGGGGTCTGGGGTTTTATTTTGTTTGTTTCTCCTTTTAGAAGTTAGAGGCTCTTTCATGAACCACCATTTTAAGGTGGCTGTGGGTAATTTGCATTCAAATTCATCCAGCTGCACCCAGCACCTGGCTGTGCTGGGGTTGTGTTCTCTCTAACCCCTGCACATCAGGAGCCAGGTGCAGCATTGAGTGGGGGAAGGGTTGGGTTTGGGGCTCTTCTTCCTCCTGCCCCAGTCTCCTGCATGCTCCCAGGACACTGAGCCAGAGGAGAATGCCCTAACCCAGGTTTTCTTCTAATATTTAGAAGCATTAGGGCACCAATACCACAGAACTGTCAGGGTTGGAAGGGACCTCAAGGATCAACTAGTTCCAACCCACCTGCCATGGGCAGGGGCAGCTCACACTAGATCAGGATGAGGAAACACTCCCAGTTTGTCATTTGGTTTGTGAGTTATGACTGGAAAAGAGGCAATTTATACCTGGCTTATTCTGCTGTAACGTTTCTGAGGACAGAAGGGCACAGAGCAGCAGGAATGCTGCCCCATGGCTCGCTCCTGCAGCTGAAAGCAGCCAAGTGGCATCAGCACAAGGGCAGCTGGGGAGCTAAACACCATAAAACTTGGACTCAACACCTTCCCAGGACATGCTGAGCTCCTGTGGAGTTTTTTTTTCCCCACCAAAATCCTCAAACCCAGCACTGCAGGAGAAGCAAGGACAAGCCTGGAGCTACAGCAAGACACCAAGAGCAGAGGCTCCATTTCTGGGCACGCTGGTGGGGGAGGGACACCATGGCCTGGCCACAGCTCCTGTCACTGTGTGACCTTCTGCATGTTTAGCTGTGGGAAAAGACATCTTTTATTTTTGCTAATAAAGAATTCCTAAGGAATGAAGCCTCTCTTGGTTCTTGCAAGGGCCCCAAACAACCTGACCTGGAATGGTTCCAGGGATGGGACATCTCCCACTGCTCTGGGCAACCTGGGCCAAGTTCTTACCACCCTCAGTGTCAAAAATCTCTTCTCTCTCTCTCTCTAGCCTGAACCTCTCTCTTTTAGTTCAAACCATCACCCCTTCTCCTGCCCCAAAAGGCCCTGCTCAGAAGTCTGTCCCCAGCCTTCCTATCAGCCCCCTGCATGACTTTTCTTCCACTGGGAGCTCTCAGACCCTTGTCACCAGCCTGAGGCAGGAATCCAAAGACCTCATGAGCAAAACTGGTGGCCAGGCTGTGCCCTGCATGGAGCAAAGGGCAGAGTCAGCTCAGCTGTGGTGGGTTTTTCAGTAAAGCTCTGGTTAAAGCCACCACAGGAAGGAAGCAGCTGGGATGCCTCCTGCTGCACAGAGACCAAAGGTTTCCAGTTACCTGATGCCACAGGAGAGGTTTGATTCAGCAGAAAGCAGAGGCAGAGCAAGTCAGCAGTCTGGAGGGGACAGCTGCCAGCTCCTGGGGACATCAGTGTGGGAGAGGAGCTGGCCCCGAGGGGAGGTGCAGCTTCTCTCCTCCAGCAGGGGGTTAGGAAACTGGAGGGACTGCAGAAAGGTGCTGAAAGGTCCTCCAGGATGAGCAAGGAGAGCCTGGGGACACCCAGTGCTGGCTCAAAAGCCTGGATGAGGCACTGAGTGCCATGGTCTAGCTGATTAGTCAGGGTTAGGTGATCAGTTGGACTTGATGATCTTGGAGGTCTCTTCCAAGCTGGCTGATTCTGTGATCACCATGCCAGGCTGTGCCATTTGTCCCCAAGCCATGGGGACCTCTGCACCATGACACACAGAGCTGCTGGGCAGGCACATGGAGACATCTCTGACTAAAGCTTGGAAGTTTTAGGGAGACAGTTTGGGAAATCCCATCTGGGCAATCTAAGGCAGCATCTGCCATGGAGAAATGATGCTTCCAGTGCAGGCCCAGTCACCATGAGTCATTCTTGGCCATGTCTTCAAGCAGCCTTTTCCTACTGCTCAACCAGCCTTGACCACAGCAGTCCATGCCAGGATGAACTGCTCTAAAAAAAGTCCAGAAATAAGGCCAAAAAAATCCCCAGAGGGCAGCCTGAGAGACCCCAGGCACTGCCACAACTCATCCCTGTGTCTCAGGTTGGAAAAGACCTTCAAGATCATGGAGCCCAACCATTAACCCTGCTGCACCAAGCCTACCACTAAGCCAAGCATCACATCTACACAGCTCTGAAACACACCCAGGGATGGTGACTCCACCAACCCCCCTGGGACATGACACCTACCTCCAAGCAGAACCACAGCACCAGCATCTCCCAGCTCCCTGCAGCTCACATTTGACACCTGCTGCACACCACAGCCCTCTCTGGGTCCCAATGTGACAAAAATGTCAATGATGAAACTCAAACTTTTCCCATGGCAGCATGCTGCCATCCCAGCCTGAGCTCTGTGTGCACATCAAAGCTGGGTGAAGCAGCAGTGAGTGAGAGGAGATGAGCTGAGAACCACATCCCTTGTTCTGCTGGGTCCTACTGCAGGATAAGACCCCAGGGACAAGCACAGAATCATGGAATTGTTTGGGTTGGAAATGCCCTCTCACATCAGGTGCAGCCTTCAACCCAACCCCATCATGGCCACCAAACCATGGCCCCAAGTGCCATGGCCACAGGTTTCTTGAACCCCTTCAGGGATGGGGAATTCACCACCCCTCTGGGCAGACTGTTCCAATCCCTGACCACTCTTGCAGTCAAGAATTATTTCCTAATCTCCAACCTAAATGTCTCTTGTTTCAGTTAGAAAAGACCTCTAAGCTCATCCAGCCCAACCATCAACCCAACCCCACCATGGCCACCAAACCCTGTCTCCAAGTGCCATGGCCAGAGGTTTCTTGAACCCCTCCAGGGATGGGGACTCCACCACCTCCCTGGGCAAGCAGAATCTCTGCTGTGCTGGATCCCATCACAGAATGAGACCCCAGGAACAGCCTGGAAGCTTCAAACAAGAACAGAAAAGTGCTCCCTGCACGTAGAATGGTTGGAAGGGACCTCTGGAGATCACCCACTCCAACCCCCCTGCTGCCTGTCCTGCTGCCAGCTGCGGTTGGAGCCTACGCCTCTGATTTCATTCTCACTGCTGGCACCACTCAGCTTGTGCCTCTCTCTGCCCTAGATTTCAGCTGCACGCGACTGAAATTGGGGCTTTGCTCACGAAAAAGCTCAGGCAGAGCAGCAAAAGCAGGGTGGCAGTGCCTGGCTGGGTGCTTACCTCACCAGAGGGGTGCAGGGGGAAGTGGGCAGAGCCCTGGTTATGCAGATCACCACTTTCTTATCTCACCCAAGGGGTGAGAGCCTGACTAATACCAGGCAGAAGGTTACTAAAGCCAGGAGCACGATGCTGGTGGTGCCTTGATCACCT